>NC_142114.1:600000-755000 GCF_056152115.1 Neolamprologus brichardi | reverse complement strand
GTTGTTTCTGTGATGTATTGAATTACAATGTAATTAATTACAAGCACTTCATAAGTTTCAAATGCTTTTATTGAGAATTACATCACGTTTATGCAAAGAGTCAATATTTGCAGTGTTGGCCCTTCTTTTTCAAGACCTCTGCAGTTGGCCTTTGCATGTTGCCAATCAACTTCTGGGCCAAATCTTAACTGATGGCAACCCATTCTTCCATAATCAATGCTTGGAGTTTGTCAGAATTAGTGGGTTTTTGTTTCTTCTTGAGGATTGACCACAAGTTCTCAATTGGACTGAGGTCTGGGGAGTTCACTGGCCATGGACCCAAGATTATTTGTTCCCTGAGCTACTTAGGTATCACTTTGGCCTTATGGCATGGTGATCCATCATGCTGGAAAAGGCACTGTTCTTCATCAAACTGTTTTTGGATGGTTGGAAGAAGTTGCTTTCAGAGGATGTTTTGGTATCATTCTTTATTCATGGCTGTTTTTTGGCAAAATTGTGAGTGAGCCCACTCCCTTGGATGAGAAGCAGCCCCACACATGAATGGTCTCAGGATGCTTTACTGTTGGCATGAGACAGGACTGATGGTAATGCTCACCTTTTCTTCTCTGGACGGTCCTTTTTCCAGATGCCCCAAACAATCGGAAAGGGGCTTCATCAGTGAAAATGACTTTAACCCACTCCTCAGCAGTCCACTTGGTGTACTTTTTGCAGAATATCAGTTTGTCCCTGATGTTTGGGGGTTTTTTTGGAGAGAAGTGGCTTCTTTGCTTCCTTTCTTGACACCAGGCCATCTGCCAAAAGTCTTCGCCTCACTGTGCGTACAGATGCACTCACACCTGCCTGCTATCATTCCTGAGCAAGCTCTGCACTGCTGAGCTTGCTGCTGCTACTGCTACCACAGCTGAATCATCTTTAGGAGGCGGTCCTGGTGTTTGCTGGACTTTCTTGAGTGCCCCGAAGCTGTCTTCACAATAATTGAACCTCTTTCCTTGAAGTTCTTGATGATCTGACAAATGGTTGATTTAGGTCACATCCTTGCCTGTGAAGCCCTTTTTTTGCAAACATTCTCACCTGAGTTGATGAGAACATTATTGAAATGATCTCAGCAGGTCCTTTTATGGCATAGGTGTCAAACTCTGGCCCGCGGGCCAAATTTGGCCCGCAGCCTAATTACATTTGGCCTGCGAAGCCATACCAAATTACTATTAGAGCTGGTCTACTGGTATTATACAACTAATATATATATTGTTTAGTATTAAGCTTTGCTTGTTCCATATTCAGTTTTTCAGCAAAACTTGTTTGAGTCCATAAGAAAAGATTCATTCTTATATCTGGAGGAAGATTTTTTTTTTTTCCAATAAATATTAATGTTAGCCCGCGACTTTGTTCCAGTTTTGAATTTTGGCCCACTGTGTATTTGAGTTTGACACCCCTGTTTTATGGCATGAAATGCTGAATGATGAAATGCAGTGGAAATTGAATTTTTGAGATTAAGTTCATTTTCATGGCAAAGAAGGATTTTGCAATTCATCTGATCACTCTCCATAACATTCTAGAGTATATGGAAATTGCTATCATAAAAACTGAAGCAGCAAACTTTGTGAAAACCAGCATTTGTGTCATTCTCAAAACTTTTGGCTACGACTGTACGTACTGACTTTCCTACTCTCAATCCAGGAGTCAGAGTTGGTGTGATGATGATGATGACGAAGGACAGTACTGTCCTTGGTTAAAGTGATTAAGATCTGGTGACTCTATAAGCCTTAGCATACGGCATTTCATTGATCCGTCCTTTTGAAACTATTAAGTGACTTCTCATGCCCTGTGCATGATGGCACATTGTTATCTCGAAAGACACCTCTCCCTTCACAATAGAAATGGATCGTAGGATAAGGATGATAACTCAGAAACACAGTGCATTGATTCGCTGTGACCATTTCCCCCAAGACATAGGTGAACCCAATTTGTCCCTGCAAAATGACACTCGCAGTTTAACAGACCCAGCAGGACCCCTTCTTATAGACATGGGTTCAGGCTTTTAAAAGGTGTGTCCTGACAAGAAGAGACAAAAGCCCCATTTCCATTAGTACCTACTTGGATCGATCGGTTTACAGGGTTTTCCATTAGGTCATAGTACGTGGTACCAGGTAGGGATGCGCCATATCATACCGTTCACGGTAATACCGGCAACAATAAGAAAATGAAATATCGTGATAGAATATGGGTAAAACGCGCATGCGCAGTGCCTTTGTTTTCATACGCACGTGGCGGAAAAAGCATGGCGGCAACAGAGAATGAGAAGGGCGAAAGCAGATCGTTAAATGAAACAAATGAACCAGAATTGGTTTGTAAAAATGCTCCAACTTCAGTGGTGTGGAACTGGTTTAGCTTTAGTCCGTCAGATACACAACAAAGCACTATTTTTGGTAGAGCATGCCAGCGGGGCGTCGTTATTACAGTGTTTTTTGGAAAATACGGCACACTTAAAACCAATCCTTTGATTTTTCTGAAAATCGACAGTGCCTCTTATAATCCCTCGTGCCTTATGTATGAATTCTGGTTTTGTTTACTGACCTCAAAACGATTTTATGTACACGGCGCTCAGCAATCTGTCAAATGTTTCAGTACGACTTTGCTAAGCTACGAACTGCACCGCTTGATGGATTGTCGGAGGATTACGGCTATCGTAGGCAGGAGCCTCGCGGAGTGATACGTACTGTGCTTCAACATAATATTACCGTATTGTGTGTGTATAACCTCTTTTTAAGTTTTGTGGATATTATACATGGTTATGCTGAGGATATGTTGGCCAATTTCCACTGGAAATGCCTTTTGGTTAAACTGTCAACAAGGAATTTGGATTTGCACTGTTAAATTTTTATATAACTTTAATGCACATAAAAAACAGCTGCTTGTTTAAGTGAAAATACATAGATTTTTTTTTTTTGCTCTAATAAAGTTGTGGAGTTGTAAAGTATTTTGTCTAGTGTCAATTATATCATCAGTTATATCGTTATCGCAAATTTTCAAATATATATTGTGATAAATATTTTTGGTCATATTGCCCTGCTCTAGTACCAGGCACTATTTTAGTACCTGCTCCCCCGGGGTTCCAAGCAATCTGAGCAGGTACTAAAATGTCAGACTGCATGTCACCGATTGGCGGATGAGTAGTGTCCCTCCATGAGTCTTGAGAGCATCTTGTTCACAAAAATTAAAACTGCCATTTTTAAAACCTGGCAACAAGGGAAATGGCTACAAAAAAACGACTCTGCGTTTCTTCGAGTCTGACAAAAAGCCACAGACCGGGCAGCAGGTCAGCTCGACATCCACCTTTTTTTGTAGCATTTGTAAATGGTAAATGGTAAATGGCTTGCATTTGTATAGCGCTTTACTTAGTCCCTAAGGACCCCAAAGTGCTTTATACTACATTCAGTCATTCACCCATCCACACGCACATTCACACACTGGTGATGGCAAGCTACATTGTAGCCACAGCTGCCCTGGGGCGCACTGACAGAGGCGAGGCTGCCGGACACTGGCGCCACCGGGCCATCTGACCACCACCAGTAGGCCAACATGGGGTTAGTATCTTGCCCAAGGATATTTGGCATGCAGCCAGGAGGCAGCATGTGTCACATATTAATTACGTTGCGGGACACCCAGACGCATTGCTATGACGACAACCAAGCACGTTAAGTAGTATCGGATTGTAATAGAAAACCAGTCAATACGGGTCGAGTCACGGCGAGTCGATCCAAGTAGGTACTAATGGAAAAGGGGCTTAACAGCACCGGTGACAAGAAACCGCAGAATCTCAACAAAATCCAAGATGCTAGAGATCCCAAGTTATACTTTTCTCAAGTGATTTAAGCATCTATGACTACAGTCAGCTACAAAAGAATTCATATCAAACCAATCCACTTTATGTGGACAGTGTATTTGGCAGTTTAATTAAAAATATTTAACAATATATCCTTTATTACGGTATAAACAAAATAAAGAGTTGTTCCTCAATATGGATCAAATCATACAGACACTGAAACTTTGCTTGTTTTAAACATTTCCCCTGCTCATTCAGAGATCCTTTCCTACCATGTTTTCTATTTAAAATTGAAAGCAGCATATGAAATATTCAGTGAATATCTTCCTAGCGATGAGCTGTAGGGATGGAGGAATTGTGAACAGAGCAAGAGCGAATGCAATAGCTTTGAAAGGCTTACCTGATGTCAGTCAAATGACTTCATGTCACTTGATGTGCAAATACAGTTTAGCATTACACGAAGACTGTGTATTTTGTCTCTTAAAAGGTCCCTTTACTTTTTGCAGTTTAATGTCTTGTAGAATTTATTTAAAATAAATTACATTTTCTGTCACGATTCCACACAAAATAATCCCTTCAGATATCACAACTGTAATTACAGCCAAAGTACTGAACTAAGAACGTGAAACATTTCTAAAACCCTTCTGTCGTTATGACTTTAAGCTATTTAAAATGAGAATCAAAACAAAATGTGAAAACAAAATATCTACAAAAAGTGAAGAATATTTAACATTTTCTGATGATACCTTCTACTGCACATTGACCAGTATGAATAAGCCATGACTGTAAGGTTGATTACAATATAAAATGTTCATTTCTTTGTGCCATAAAATTGTGTAAAACAATAATGCAATATAATCCCAACATAGTATTTAGAATCTACTGAAATTAAGTAACTGATGTTTATCTCTTGCAGGTTCAGCCTTGGTCATTTTCCTCAGATGAGCCTGTTCTCATATTACGTTAATATACTCAAAAGGAATCAGGATATTTGGAGAAATGTGATTAAGGCAGGACATGAGAGAACATGTTTACCTGGTTACTGTAATACTATTGTTAAGATGCAGTAGCAGATCAGATCCCCCCTCCTGCTCTTCCCAGCCATTACTCCCAACTACTGTAAGAAGGTACCTTCTAAGTGACACAAGCGATGAGGCTTACTTTTCTCTACTAGCAAAAAAATGTTTCTGGCACAACTTCACCTGCTTCCAAGGTGCATGGAGAGGATGAAATAATTCACAAAGCAGGAACTCCAGCAACACTTGAGGGAAGATGAACAACTTTAATAATTGACCAACGCGTTTCGGCTTGTGGCCTTCATCGGGGTCATAGTTACCACCACCCCCCACCCCCCACCCCCATCAGTAATGATCTTGTCTGGTATTTACTGTGTTCCTGCTTTGTGGCTACTTTTCTCTACTGCCAACAAATGTTTGCTATGGAAATTTGCTCTTTGCATCCAGCTGTGCTGAAACGGAGCCAGTATTATTATTTTGAAACACTAATGTTTTGTTTCCACAATTATGAATGAATTTGTAAACTGGTTAATTTTGCTAATTGTGCTCATCAAGCAACCATAATTCAATTCAATTTTATTTATATAGCACCAAATCACAACAAAAGTCGCCTCAAGGCGCTTTATATTGTACAGTAGATACAGAGAAAAACCCAACAATCATATGACCCCCTATGAGCAGCACAAAAACTCCCTTTTAACAGGAAGAAACCTCCGGCAGAACCAGGCTCAGGGAGGGGTGGCCATCTGCTGTGACCGGTTGGGGTGAGAGAAGGAAAACAGGATAAAGACATGCTGTGGAAGAGAGCTCTCTCTGGAGTTATGAATCACACTTTTCCATCGGGCAATCCGATGGACGAGTCTGGATTTGGCAGTTGCTAGGAGAATGGTACTCTGATTGCATTGTGCGAAATGTAAAGTTTGGTGGAGGGTCGTCTAAGGAGCTAAGAAAGAAAAGCGTCTGGACTTGCTTGAATGGTGGAGGTTCATTATCTGGATCATTTTCTGGATATTGATAGAGTTTGACATTTTAATGCTGTCATAATCATAAGAAGACTTTAAGTACATACATATATTGTTTTACATTGTTATACGAAACATACATTTCAGGGCTCGCAAAATCGCTAGCCTGACGTCCCGGGGCTAGCGATTTTTCCAGTTGGGCTACCAAAATCTATCTCAGCCCTGCCCGTCAGGCTATTATAGGAAGGAAAAATATATGTCAATGCTTTTGCATTCTTTCGAAAATGTAGCTGAGTAATTATGTCATTGGCATCGATGAGCCACTGTCAATATGTGACATATTGAAATCGCGTTTGAATTTGCGCTTGCTTTTTGCTTTCACTTTGCAATCGCGCGAACGGTGTGTAGAGAGCAGCAGCACTGATTGGTGAGTGACGATTAATTGCACACCAATTCCACTGACATCATCTTATAAATCGTTAGCTTACTATTCAAACATGACAAGTGAAATCTCCCACAGCAAGCTTAAACATGTGAGAGGTTGATTGCGCAGAGAATCGCTGACCGTTATGTAAGTACGTGTGTAAAAGCAGCAGGATTTAGGACGACATTTTAGTTCTGCTCAGCCAAATAAGACAGGTCAGGGTGAAGAAGGAGCAGCCAAAGAAAAACCTACCACAAAACGGAAAAGTTATGACAAATCAGACTATGAGGCAAAAAGAAAGCGGTGAAGAAAAAGAAAGAAATGTGCAAAGCCTTCAATAACCTGATTGGTAACACGTTTTTCCATCAGGGCTTTCACAACCGTAGAATTGAAAACTTGATAACAACACCCAGGGAAATACTTGATACCATTTTCGGTACCACCAGGAGATTATGACCTTATCCTGAAACAACAGAAATAATGGCGAATGTCATGTCTCGAAAAAGTTAACTTGTATATTTTCAACCTATTTTCCCAATTATCAGTTGAAATTTACCAGAAATATTTCAGATTAAGATCAATATCAAATCTCTTCTGACACTTAAATTGGTAATTGTATACATAACTTAAAAGGAAAGCTGTTGGCTGCTGTGGCCTGCATTGAAAAAGGTTAAATCCGGTCTCTGAGATTTAAACTCCCAAAGTTTTAGTAGACCATAGCACTTATGGTATCAATTTGAAACTCCTACAAACATGGGTGTCCATATGTTGCCCACCCACCCCACCTGGTAGGGTGATGACAATACCCCAAGCCTTTTGCAGCTGAAGCGGGAAAATGACTAAAAAAAAAAACAAAAACAAACAAACAAAAAAAAAAACAAATCGATGCATTCTGCATGCAAATCAATTTCATGTTTACATGCGTCAAAATGGTCCATAGCTTCAGGCTCATGTGCATATGCTGCCCTCCGTACAGCTGCATTCCACGTGAGTGAAAGTCACGTATCCGTGACTAATATCACCTCTCGTTTCCTTTTGACTGATAATTAAAACTGTAATTGGGAGGGGGTGGGGGCTTTGAAAGCGGCAAACATCAAGCAAAATAATAGCAGGTTATAGTATTTACTAATTCTTAAGGAATTTTAAAACAAATAAAATCTATGTTGTGCTTATTTTAGAAAGAGACCAGACATGATCCACAGCCATTCTCCACTATCCAGAGTCGTATGGATCTCCTCCATCAATTGATGGAGGAATGCAAACAGTGTGTGGCGTCATACTGGTTTAAAACAGCAAGCGCAATATTGCATCCTCCATCATTTGTAGCATATTAAGGGCCCATAAGTTCAATTCAAGAGTTGGTTCTTAAGCTGCCAAATGTTACACTTTATTCTATCTTCTCAATTACAATCACTGTATACAACAGTATCAAAGGACCCCTGCTCCCCAGAACCCCCCATTACTTCTCACCAATTGCATTAACATCCACTGTCATGGGTGTATACAAAACCTTGCCTGCATTAGTTTTGCATACAGGATGTAGAATCATCAGACATCTTTGCATCCCTTCAGCGCTCCAACACTTCACATCTACTTTTTTTTTTTTTTTTTACTGTCATGCGTTTCCACAGCAACACATGACAGTAAAAATAGGCACATAATTATTATCAACCATCTACACCAACACCAGGGCCCTTCAGGTGGTCCTCAATCCTAAATAAATTCTATGCATTTAACCTATCTAGTCTAGTTGTAGGACTAATGGACAGACATCATGGCTCTAGCTGTAAGCCCCTGCAAGTCACAAAGAGAAGTCACAATAAGAACATACAATCTCGACAGAAAATGGCCCAGGTTCAAACCCAGGTATCAGTACTGACCACACAGACATGCTGCCTTTATTTTTGTGTGAAGATGTGAAAAATAAAAATACCTCTCAGGGAAAAAGACTTTTCTGTCTATACATCAATGACTCTGTTCTTTTTAAAGAAAAAAAAACATGTAAGGTCATTAAAAATATCAGACATTTTTTTAAACCATAACCAATCAGGCTACAAAGAAGAAACACAATTAGCGAGTTCATTACTATGAGCAACCATTACTTGTAGTCGTTTGATTTATTATTAATGTGAAAATATTGACTAATAGAACTTAGTCAAGACATACCTGATAAAAGCACTAAAAACTAGTTGAATAATGAGCACGCAGCTGCTACTTTTTATAAGCACAGCAGGTGTGTGAGCCTGTAACAACAGAGCCCCCTGTTAGCCCAGTTCCATCAGCATGTGACTTTACACTGTCATTTTCTAGCAGCCAAATATTTACAACAGATTTAATAAATGCAAGGATTGGGGTAGTCAAAGGCTGATTTCACTATGATGAAATTCTGCATTAGTTTTGATGCTTATTTTCCTAATATCCAAATAAAATTTCAAAAGCAGGGCTGAGCACACTTCACTGTACAGTAATGCGGCTCACTCATACATGAGCTAGGCTAAGAACTGAGCTAAGAACCACAGCACAGGCTACCAGACTAGTTAGAAAATCCTTTTGTACATCAGCACTTCTCTGCCCAATAAACCGTGCGGTAATGTGCCCACATGTATAATAATTTTCATCAAGCTGCCTAAAGTATGCGTGAAATGGCATATATACAGTATATGAAGCAATGTGGAAAATAGCTTTTTCAAAGAAGACATGATTTGGGAGCAAAAGTGGTCTATGCATGAAAATAGCTTCAGCTTGTTTTACAGCCTTAGTTTTCAAGTAAAACGAAGGACAATACAGCTATTTTTGGTCTAAATTGCAAAACAATGTTTAAACAGCTTATTTTAGGCTTGAAATATAAATTATGTTACATGGATACAAGAAAATTATTCAACCCAATCTACCAGTGAGGCCAAAAACCTTCCTGTTATTGGCTTGATGCAGCATTACAGGCTGACACCACATAATTGCATCATCAGTAATACTTAACAGTACTGCTTTCATAAGACATCTACAGCTTAGTCTGTGCTGCATCCACATCAGTGTAGAAACCACTGATGTCTGGTTCTTTATATGTTGTACCACACTACACATTACATGGAAAAAAACAAAACACGTGACCCAGCCACTATGAAAAGGTGAAAGCAGGAAAGTATTTTTGTGTCACACATCAGGTGAGCAGTTTTCATTCAGTTTTCATTCATTAAATCATAATTCCCTGTGATTTTCTAGAAGTTGTGACATGAGCACTTCTTTAGACCAGCTTGGACTGGGAATTGATCAGTCTGTAAGCTCTGTATGTACTAATGTTGATAAAGCAAAACACGGTCAGCATCATCAAATGTTGATCAATTTGGAAGGGAACTATTTAATGGCTAACTAATGCTGAAATACTCTATTATACTTCCATTCAAGACAATGACAGTCTCATTAACTACTAGACAATACCATCCATCCATCTTCCTCTGCTTATCCGGGGTTGGGTTGTGGGGGAAGCAGCCTAAGCAGAGGAGCCCAGACCTCCCTCTCCCCAGCCACCTCATCTAGCTTGTCCGGGGGAACACCAAGGCATTCCCAGGCCAGCCGAGAGATATAACCTCTCCTGGGTCTGCCCCGGGGCCTCCTCCCTGTGGGACATGCCCGGAACATTTCGTCCAGGAGGCACCCAGGAGGCATCCTTATCAGAATCAGAATACTTTATTAATCCCGAAGGAAATTAGATGTCCGAACCAGCTCAACTGGCTTCTTTCGATGTGGAGGAGCAGCAGCTCTACTCTGAGCCCCTCCCAGATGGCTGAACTTCTCACCCTATCTCTAAGGGAGAAGCCAGCCACCCTTCAGAGTAAGCTCATTTCCGCCGCTTGTATCCACAATATCGTTTTTTCAGTCACTACCCACAGCTTGTGACCATAGGTGAGGGTAGGGACGTAGATTGACCGGTAAATTGAGAGCTTCACACTCAGCTCTCTCTTCATCATGACGGACCGGTACAGCATCCACATCACAGCAGCCACAGTACCAATCCGTCTGTCAATCTCCCACACCCTTCGTCCCTGACCCATAGTGGGCACGCCACCCTTTTCCAGCTGAGGACCATGGCCTCAGATTTGGAGGTGCTGATTCTTATTCCCACCGCTTCACACTCAGCTGCGAACCGTTCCAGTGCGAGCTGGAGGACATCATCCGATGAAGCCAACAGAACCACATCATCAGGCTACTATCTAGTACTTCCCTGGTGGGGAAGCCTGGTCAAGTTTCTGTTGTGGCAGTCTTCCAGACTCCATCTCTGGCGTTTTAAATTTTTGCTGGCAATAGAAATCTAATCTCAAGATCTGCCTGAAAGCAGAGTACTGCAGGTTCTACAGCCAGAAAGTGTACGGTCACTTGACTGAGGATGCAAAGGTGAACAGGGATTGCCATTGGAAGCTGAAGGCCAACCAAAGTATAATAACAAAGTAATAATAAAGTATAATAGAAGCTTTGGTGGACAATGTGATGAGCTTTTGTAAATAACTATATACCAGCTTTCTCAAGTGTAGTTTTCCTATGGACTCAGGAGCACATAGAATGATCCTTGAACATTTCGTTCTTCTTGTTACAGGTCAATTCACCTCTTTCTTTGAACTATCAATCACTGCTCTCTCCATACTAACACCAGTGTTACTGGGTTACTCTGGAGATGGTAAGCACCCTGATGATGTGGAAGGTAACACAAGGCTGTATTTAGCGTTTTAATGGGGATCCTGGAAAGCCGTGAAGTCTCAGGGAGGAGTGGCAGAAGTAGCCTGTGCACTGTAGCTGTTCAGCTGGTCCCAGCTGTTCATCATTCCTCATAGCTCACCATCCCTTCCCTTTTAGAGGTAACCATCTCTCTTTTTCCATATCTTTATCTACTTTGAAAATCACCTCAGAGGGCCTACCCCTGCCTCTTTCAAAAACAGATTGAAAAAAAGAAAAACAGACACTGTATCACTAGCGTCCTTTCTTTTCTCCCCTGTACCTGTTTTTAGTTCCCTTCGGCCACTTGATTGCTGAGCTTTTCTGGCTGTGATGATGTGTCCTTATGTGTTGTCATCTTTATTCCTGAACTAAATGTGGCCTGTCAGATTGGATCAAGCTGCCTGGAGCTCAGTGTGGCACCAAAGAGAATTAACGGCCCAGTAGTCGTTATCTGGCTGTACAAAGACAAGTCACATAGTCTTTCTCTCGTTTTGCATGTCTTTCTCAAATAAATTTGGACAGACAGTTAAACACACTTTGTTGGGTTACATAAATGCACTGCCATGCCATCCAGCACGGAGGTACAAAATCAGCCGGCTGCTTCATCACAGCTGGTAGCATGTCAGAAAATCTTCCAGGTCTGTGTTTGACACATCTCATGTCTACCCACTTGCCTAGATCAAACTGAGACAGATTACTTGACTGTTTGATAGCCAGCTCTTTAACAACATTTTCTTGCTTCCCTATATCATTTGCTAACAGTGACCCACTGTGCCTTCTGCAATATAGCAGATATAACATCAAGGCTTTTGTGCTGTCTCTTCTCCCCTAGGGATACAGGCGATGCAGAGGCTGGCGTGGACAATCTGCAGAATGTGTGTGAGTAAGTGACAGACAGACAAAAAAGGAACAAAGTGAGAAGGACAACCTCTGAAAACACTGCAGCACAGCACTTCAGCGCTGCCTCAGGACAACAGGCAATATTCCAGAGAAGGGACCGAAATAGAACAGGAAAAAAAAAAAGCTGGATGAACACTTAAGGATATCTGCCAGTGAACAAGATCTCAAGTTGCTGATCCTATCCGTTTTGGAGACTTGGGCATGGTGGCAGGGGAAGAAAATCTTGAGCATCCTTTGGTGTTAAACTACTGTTGAAGGGTATGTCCATTTTCACTTGAATTAGAATTGTCTGCAAATAGTGACATATTAGTCCTTAGTTGTTAGCATTAACATTATCACGCCTGTGTGCAGCAAGGATGATGCAGACAATAACAAAATCTGTGTCAGGATGAAAAAGTAAAGGTACGATTTCAGTCTGAAGACATCTGCTGCCAGTTCTGCACAACTGAAGTTAAAGTTCCCACAAGAAAATCTGACTACAAACTACTCCAACATCATTTATCTACTTCTAAATTGCTGCTTTGTTTGTCATCTACCATTAAATTGTTCCTTTGTCTGAGTCATTGATCTTAATCTGAAGTCTTTTTTTTTCACTTCTCTGTAACAGCAATGAGTCTTAGCAGTTTGAGAGATTTCCTCACAGTTTCATTTCTGAAAAAAAATGGCAAGAGATGCCATTAACTAGTCAAGAATTTATATTCTCTGCTGTAGCTAAGCATACTAAAAATACCTTTAGAAACTAGTGCTAGAACTGAGCTTTAAAATCCCTTTACAGTCAATTAATCCTGAAAGAAATAAACATACATGAAACGACTCACTAGTCCTCCAAACAATATAATCCATCCATTCATAACCGTACTTAGAGTCACTTAACAGGGTCACACGGGCAGCATTCCAAGCACAAAGGGATGTCGGTGGTTTCAGAGGCAAAAATAAAATAAATAATAGATAACCACAATTTAGTACCACCTTTACACTTAATTCTAAATAGATATTTTCCTTCTGTTCTTAATGAAGGCTCTGGAAAATGTATACTTCTTGTCCCTGACACTTTAGGTAGGGCAAAACAAATATCAGGTCAGTTAGAAACCCAAATCTTAGGAACTTAAAAGCTTTTTCACAGGATCTCCATGCATAATTCATAGCCACTCTGAGACAAGAGGTTTCACTAACTTCTGTATTGCTCTGAAACCCAAACAAAGAAGGATTTCTTTAAACTACAGCCTAAACTGCATTTAAAAATGCAATGAGTGTTTGAAAACCTGGCAGCCTGCAGTGGTCATATGCGATAGAGCCTAGTGAGGAACTAAATGGAAGACGGTCCTGGATGATTCCCAGAAACAAGCTTCAGACCAACCAACCTAGTCTTTATACTATACATAACTTCTGGTGTAAAACAGAGAAATAATTTTAGGAGACACTTCTGATAAAGCACCGGTTGGTCATACCTATACTAGCAACAGGCTTCGCATTGGAGCTTGTTAGAAGATCAGACTCAGAGTTTCTTCCATTTGGAGCCAAAGCCTTCCAAGTAACATATGTTTGTGTTGTCCTACACACTCTGAAAGCACTATGAACCAAGCCAAACGTAACAAAATACTATATGAAGGTTTCTGGGGTGTCACGCTTTTACTATGAACACAGCAACAAACGTCCAATGTCATGGGTTTAGGAGCTGCTAAGAGAAACATGAGCCAGCTGTCACTCATTCAAGTGTCAGACATTAAAGTCTTCTATAAACTGTCTCAACAGCACCCAAATTAGAGAGCCTGAACTTAGTGAATGGGAGCATAATTATTCAATGAAAGAAAAGAAAAAGATGATTTTTGAATAGGAATCATAAGGTACTCCCACATTGGCTTCAGCCCCAGTATAATTGCCACAAATGGCTTATTACAGTCTTCTGAAGCCAAAAGGCCAAAACCACCCACAGGTACTTCCCAGCTGTAGTGGGTATTCTTGAGCTTATAATCAACACACCGTTATATGGGTCAACTGCTCTGAATATGAGCTGGTTAGGAGACAGTACAAGAATTGTACCTCCTACGCTAACATAATCAGAGCTTTATAAAATACCGCTTCTGCTGGCTCACTGTTCTACTTTGCTGACATGGGACCAAACTAACTGAGTTCTTGACCTTCTTTGTTTTCAAGTGTAGTCCTAGTGTTTACCAGAGAGTTATAGACCTCTATCTGGGGTGATTTATTCTATAAATAACCTATAAATTTAAATAACCAAGTAAGTCTCAGCAGAGCTACCTCTCTCTGAGTCTAACTACAACTCTATCACTGTAGCAGCGGATGAACCATTTCTTCATGAGCTGCAAGTCCTGGTTAGTGCAGGACTCTAGCTCACAGCAGAAGGTACCAGCTTCAGTCCAAGACAGAGGGATTGGAGTATGTCAGTGGAGCATGCTCTCTGGGGAAGCAGCTGAATAATATCAAGGACTGCAATAATGGTGAACTGGCCACTGGGCCAGCAGGCAGGAAACTTGTGTGTGGAGAAGAGCCACAACTAGCTGGTTAGCAGTGACTGAACTTTAAAACAATCAGATCTTGCTCAGTAAGTTCAGCAGCTCAGCAATAAATTGGCACATATACTTGGCCACCCATTAATATATATGTGTGGCTCATCCAAATAAAAACTAAAACAATAAAACATTGAGCCCACTTAAAACCCAAAGTTCAATAAGCTTTAGGAAGATGACCTTCATGTAATACCTAAAGTGTTCTCTAATTGCATTTTTCGTTACATGTATAATGAATTTCTAACAAAGGCTGCAGAGTGCTACACCCTCCAAAGCATGCAGAAAAAAAGAACAAAAATGAAACATCAATTTCAAACGATTTTTATGAAGGATGAAAAAAAAAAAAACATGCCTAAATGACAAAAGCCTGGATGTGCCTCTTCTGCTGCCATATTCACTGACACTGTGGGTCACTGTGCCAAAAATGGTGCCTTCCATTTATCTGACTCATGGGACTGATGATTTGAGGCACATGTACATCAGCTCCACCACCAGCCTCTTAAGCTATGATCACCTGAAGAGGCCTCTTATGGTCTAAATCTCTCTCCAGAGGCGTTTGTCTGCCTTTGCAGTGGTATGTTTTCTGACTTAGCCTAATGCATAATCTGCTTTCCCACAAACTGAACTGAACCCATACTGTGTGCACCAGAGTTGCTGTAAAAAGTAATGAGAGTCAATTTTGCTCAGCACTTAGGGGATATGGAAATGCATAAATATCGCTTATTTCCACTGTTAAAAATGTAGGGGTCTTCACAGAGGGGACTCAAAATCCGCTAAATAAGCCAGAGCTATAGTGAAAGGTTGCAGAGAATGGCTTTGAATTATTCCAAAGACAAGAGCAGAAATGCAGATCATATTGGAAGTATAAAAGGGACAGGGCAAAGAAACAAAGCCAGGTGACACGTCAAGTCAAATCGCTTATGGTGATGTAATCAAGATGTGACAAGATAACCACTGGATCACTTTATTGGTAAATATAAATTATTGAAGGAACACAAGTATGGTTTTAGGGAAAATGGAAGTACTACTTATGTATTAATGGTGATGTTGAAGAAAAGCGACAATACTGATCTACAGACTCTTAATACCACATATTACAGTGAATTATTGAGAAAGTTGGAGACATAAAGGCACAAGAGAAATAGCTCATACCTGGATTAAAAAGCTTTTTGGAAAATAATGTGAAAATTCATTCATCATTTTTGTAATTTAGAAAAGGCTACATTTAGATATTTTAGAGATTGGTCCAAACATTTTTTATGCTTTTTGCACTGATTTTAATGTGAGTAGCTTCCCACTTACCCTCTATCTTGCTTATGGAACATTGCTTTTCAACAGAAGACAGATGGATAAATTGAGGGAACGAAGGTTTGCAGATGTGCAGCATTTTGAAAATGACTACCTTTGCGGTTCTGGTGTTAAAACAAACATGAATTCTGACTAGGATTTCAGTCTGTTTGGATTAATGTCTGATTCAGAAAACATGCAAAAAGAATATTGGAAACTCCAGAAATATGAAATAACATCTTGTCTGTGAGTTTATCAACCATGAATACCACAAAAGCTTCACTGTGGTATTTTTATTTTCACAGCTCCAGTGTCATTACTGTGAACACCTCTTGTGAACCAATATAAAGGCAACGGCAAGCCGGTTTCCATTTGCTCAGAGTGCTAGGTTACAAAGCTGCACACCAAAGGACCATGATCAGCGTGATAGTTATTCTTATTTTTGACAGTACTTATTATTATCAATCAGCTGATAAATGAATATGACAAAAGGGGATGTGTGGGATTAATCCTCCCTCTCTCAAAGGAAAACACAGCTATGGATGCATATGAATGATGTTTGCCTTAGATAATCACTGACTTGAGTCAAGTGCTGCTGACTCTTATAATTACAGTTCGAAAATACCTTGCTTGCATTCTGTGGTTTAATCTACAGTTTGCTTTTGAAATATATCATAACTTTCTTATCACACAAACAGTGGCAGTTGGTGGTTAAAAGAAAAATATATATATTTTTGGGTGGGTGCAATTGGGTCTGACAGATCAAACAATGAAGGTCATGAAAAAAAAACACAAACACAAATAACCCAGCTGTTCTACTATACTAAGCCTGAAAAAAGGTGAAGCTTCATGCTATTGTACAAGTGGCTACAGCTGCTCTCATGTCTTTTGCACTTTTCTGTTAAGTGCTTTATCATATAGCCTGCTGGGGAAGGTTTGTGTATATGCTCTCCCACGGTCCGTGGACTGCTGCTGTCTAATTCTGGATGGTCGAGTTCAAGCCCTTTGATTCTTTTCTTCGACCGACTGCCTTAAAAACAGAGTGTTGCTGTAAACAAACAACTGATTTTAACTTTGTTTCAGCAGCACTTGAAGTCACCATTCTTGGTCAAAAGCTAGCTAATGAGCATCTCTTCTTCTTCTTCAAAACAAGAGTGGCTGTGGTGTGACGATGTGTGAATGACATTGAATCAAATTCTTAAACAAGGCAGGTAATCCATGCCGAATGGTTCAGGATGCACAAAATTGCACCCCAAGGGGGGAATTCGATGCTCCAACTGACATGACATAAAAACTTTCAGTGTGTACGTAGACTCCCATTACTCTGTTTAAACTAAGTGCATGTTATTTACAACATCACCCAAAAATCTATATTCAAACCCTTCATGGTCACAAAACTGAAAAATTGAAACTGTTAATTGCATTAAAGGACTTTTAAGAACCATGTGGAACATTTACCAAGAAAATTAGAATAGAATGACTTTATTGTCCAAATTAATGGAAAATTGTCAGAATAAAAATTCTGGTGGCTATCAGCCAACATACATACATATGCATATAAAAATTCAATACAACTATAGAAATAAATCACAGCATCTTATTAATTAGTATGCTGATTGCTTTTGGCACAAATGATCCCGTATACACCTTTTTACTAGCTAGATGCATCCTATAAAATCGTTCAGAGGTCATTACTTCAAATTCAAAATAAAGGTGTTCACAGTCTGCAACAATAGGCCGGGCTTAAGACAGCCTGATGACAAAGCTTATCCAATGAAGTTTGGTGTCGACCAATCCTGTTCAGTTCTTCCTATTTTCCACAATCGAGGTACCATACCAGACTAAGATACTGAACTGAAGCATGCTTTCAATCAAGCTGACATAAACTCTGTCCACAGTTGTGGCTAACTGCAGAGCCTCCCAATATCCTGATAAGAAAAAAAATTCTTATTAGCAGTCTTGTAAATGGAATTAGCATTAACTATAAAAATTAATCTTTACATTAATATATGTTCCCAGACTTCCACCGACTGACCAGAGAGTGAAAGACATTTTATGGAGCCTGTATAATTCAAGACAAGCTCTTTCAAATTAATTAATTAAAATTAATCAACAACCAATGAGAGTTATACCATTATTCCAACCTACATTCCTGAGCAAAACAGTTAGAGTTGCTACAAAAGAGATCCACAACAGCTATGTCGTCAGCATATTTTAACATTTTCGCATTCCTATCCTGCAGCTGCATGTAATTTACATAAACATAAACTGGCATAACGATGGAACATACCGTTGAGGGGCCCCGTAGTAACGTGATTTAACTGACAAAATTTATTGATGACAAAGGTTGGTTATGTATGTAGAAACAAATCTTGATTTAAATCAACAAGTTGCAGGCTCATGCACTAGAATTGCACACTAGAATATTGTGCAAGCCACAATTTTTGCTTGATTAACCTTCTAGGTCCACCTTGAATCCTCTTGATTCTGTGGATCACAGTGCATTACAGTTTATCACAGGTGATTACTGACTTACTCACCATTGCACCTTATATAAATAAGTGGGGTGATCCTACCTCGCAAATCGAAGAGAGCAGCACTGTACCAAGGCTCGATTGCAAATAGTGCCTGCTTACCTTTTTTCTTAGACTGAATTTAAGCACTGTACACAGCACCTCTTAGATGTACAAAACTATGAATGTACATTCTTTTACCTTTTAACACGTAATATTTATTTATCTTCAGATATATTGTGGTGCTATATGATTTGGCTATGTGTCTAAATTTGCTATATGGTTCTTGGAAATAGATCTCTTATTTTAAAACATACATTTTACATTTATCGAATTTATCATTAAATATAATAAATAACAGCTAAAAAAAAAAAATCTTAATAATAATCGTAGCTACATGCATGAATGTATTTTTCAGGTTAGGTTATGTACTACTTTATACAAACACGTCAAACACATCTATACGTGAGCTGGTAGCCGCTGGACACGTTTCCCCCTGTGATATTTACCAACACCTGCAAAGGCAAAGCCCGGTGACAGTGAAGCTGAAGGAATTTCACAAGAACAGAACTGTGTCCCAGCAAAGCAAAAAGCTTTGCCTGAACTGCAACTCTTACCTTAGGTCTAAGTGAAAATGTTGATTTTGTCTTTCAAGACAGTTGAGAGGTTAGCTCATTTGGGCAGCATCAGCGTCTCAGTATGTTGCAGAGTCGAAAGCAAAGACGTGTAGTGGAAACGGAAAGAAAAGCATACCGGTGTACACAGCAGCTGTGAGTAACCAAAAAAACACCCGCGTGTTCAGTCATGAAATTTCTCCGAGACTCGGCCGGGGGTTTTTGCTCTTGTTTACAAGCTAGCCTAGCGCTCACAAAAGCAGAACCAGAGAGATCATCTGCCTGAATACCGACTCCACTCTGCTGTGTCCAGTCTCCACCTACCGCCGAGGGGAATCCCGCGCTCAGATCTCGCGATGACACGAGCTCTCTCACAAACGCTCCTGTGTGTAACTACCTAGTAGTGATGTGCGATACCACTGATTTCCTTTCCGATCCGATACCAAGTAAAATTCAGGGTGGTATCGACGATACTGATCCTATACCGATACTCTGTACAAAAACTTAATGTTTAATTGTATTTCATAATACAATATAGAATTGCATTATGTAATTGTAATAATAATATAATAATATAGCTTCATAATGATTACAGGACATCAGACTACTTGTTCTTATTGCTTAATGATGCAGAATAATCATATAGAAATAAAAAAAACCTGAAGTTGTGCGCTATTTGAGCATGTTGCCTGCCTGCAGCACTAAAGGACTCCGCAGGAGACGCCTGTCTCACCCTAGCAGCACCTGTCCCTCTCCTCCTCTTCAGTTCGCCTCAACATAAGCTCATCATATTCTGTGATATGATTTACTCTGAGGTGTTTGACGAGGTTAGTGATGTTGCCACAACACCTCACTGTCTTGCCACATGTATCGCAAACTGCGTCTTGGCTGTTTGTGGAGGTAAAATATGTCCACACATGACTCTGTTTACGCTCAGCCATCTGCCCGTGAGTGCCTTTAGGAAAGGTCAGAGCAAATCTGATCAATGTGAAATATATTAAGACATAATAAACTGATTGAAAAGTCCAATCGTGATGAAACTGATGAAGTAAAAAAAAAGAAAAGAAAATAATGCAGCATTCATTTTATGAATAGTTGCAGCTCTGCTTTGTTGGACAAGATTTGAACTGATACAGAAAACAAACATGTGAAATTAAATGTTACATATGGTACAAGACAATTGAAATGGTAAATGCAACTGGGTCCCAATCCCAGAATGGGTCATTTGGCAGATGACAAGGTATGTACTGACAATTTTGCCTAATATTTAATCTGTTATTATTAATCTATTGTAGGAACCTTGCATTATTTGGATCATCGCTGGTGGGAAGTGCACTGGTGTGTGATGGGAAGACAAACATAAAGCAACACTCCCATCTTGAGTTTGAAAAAAGAAAAGCAAGCAAGAGGATTGTTTCTGTTGTTACTCCATCTATTCATAATCTCTTTATAAATACAAACGCAGCTCTGTCATAACCAAAGCATAAGGGAACATGAAAGTGACTGATAATCCTGAAAACCAACCGGTTATGACAAATTAAAGGATGACAAATAGCTTCCAGAATTACTTTAGTGCCCCTTGTTATAGACACTGCTCAACTAACTGGCTAACTTATTAACTAACTAATTAACTAATTAACTAAATAAATAAATAAATACATGAATAAATAAACATAATAAAGGAACGCTTATTCATCACAGTATATTATCAGGTCAGTTAAACTGGGGTATTAATCTGCTCGGTTAAGTAGCAGACAGGGTTGTTAATCAGTTTCAGCCTCTTTGGTATTAATGAAGTTAACAACAGTTGCAACACTGAGATAACCACTAAAACAGTAATGGTTGTACGGGTGGAACCCACTGAAATTTGTTTCAGGATGACAACTGCCCTACAAAATGACCTTTCTTAGTGGGCCCTGTGCTCACTGCTCAGCACTGTAGAGCCCAGTTGGCATTTTCATAAAATACCAGAATTGTCAGATTGCCCACTGGTGCTGTGTATTTTCACACATACTCACACATACTAACATGAAATCCTTCTTCATGTGACAGATGTGAAAGGAAGACAAGTCATTAGAACTTTAAGCTGCCTTGTTGGGTCTGTGATGGTTGAGGGAGGCATATGGGATGCACAGACCGTGCATATAAAAGCCTGGCCTCATGTGATGAGAGTGTGCAGGCAGTTCCTAGAGGATGAAGGATTTTATACCATTGACTGCCCTCCATGCTCACCTGATGTAATCCAATAGAACACCTCTGGGACTTTATGTTTTGGTCCATAGGACACTGCCAGGTTGCCCCTCAGACTGTCCTGATGCTCAGTCATGCCCTGGAACAGATCAGAATCAGAATCGGAAATACTTTATTAATCCCGAAGGAAATTATCGGTTACAGCAGGCATCATGCTGGATAGCACATGTGCACAAACAAAGGAACCCTCTGACCAAACATACCCTACACAAACATCACATTGGGGAGACAGGTCAATGAGGAAATCCCACAGTAAACCATCTGTCGTCTCATTCAGAGTATGCCACAACATTGTCAGTCATGCATGTCAGTCAAGCAGATTGTTTCAACTTTCCTCTGTAGTTTGGTAATTTCCATCAACCCTGACCCTGGCCCTGTCGCCATCAATTGGTACTTTCTCTTCTCTGGCCAAAACCTAGCCCTAGACACAACAACAAACTGCTCCAACAAGAGATATTTGGTCTTGTACCTGCTTAGCTTCCAGAATGAGATTAAATTGGCACATGCTCAGTGTGTTATGGCAGTACGCTGTTGCTTTGATCACAAAGTAAGAATTTATGGATTCAAAGGGTGAACCTGGGCGTATGAACTCTCACTCAAACCCCAACCCTATCCAATATTCTAAAGCCCTAACCCCATCCTTGACTGTAACGGTAACCATTGGAGAAACCCAACGCCTGGCCCTAATCCTATTGGTTAGAGGTATTGCTTGTTTTACCAAAAAACTAACATTAAAAATGTATACTCTTTGCCCATTTCCTTATTTTTTCATGATCTTTCTCTACACATCAGGAACATTCCCATTCTGAAAAAACAGGATAAACTTTAAGCCCCTGGTATTCCCAGGTGGTCTCCTATTCAAGTACTAACCAGGCCCAATCCCGCTTAGCTTCTGAGATGAGACAAGATCAAGCAAGCTCAGGTTGGTATAGCTGTAAGCTTATCCTTGTAGCACAAACTGGGAATTTATGGATTTGAAGAGTGAACCTAGCTGTACTGTCTCTGTCTCTCGGAACTACAACCTTTCCAATATTCTGAAACCCTAATTTTCTAAAACCCTAACACTAACATGGTACATGTGTATTCTTTCATGGGCCTCTGCCTTATTTTTCAAGGCTCTTTCTCTCCACATCAGGAGCAGTACCTTTCTGAAAAACAAGAAAAGCCTATAGCACCTGGTATTCCCAGGTGGTCCAAGTACTAACAAGGCCCCACTCTGCTTAGCTTCGGAGATCACATGAGATAGGGCATGCTCAGGGTGGTAAGCTCGCAAGCTGCCACTTGGAGCAAAAACTGGAAATTTATGGATTCAAAGGGCAAACCTGGGTGTATGTTCTCTCACTCAAACCCCAACCCTACCCAATATTCTAAAGCCCTAACCCCATCCTTGGCTGTAACCCTAACCATTGGAGTAACCCAACCCCTGGCCCTAATCCTATTGGTTAGAGGTATTGCTTTGTTTTTACCAAAAAACTAATATTAAAAATATATACTCTTTGGGCTCACAAACTGGGAATTTATGGATTTGAAGGGTTAACCTAGCTGTGCTGTCTCTGTCTCTCAGAACTCCAACCTTCTAAAACCCTAACCTTAACCCCAATCACTGGCTGTATACCTAATCGCTGAGGTAACTCAATCACTGGCCCTAACCTGATTGCTCGGATGTTTCTCTTGTCTGATCAAAAAACTAATATCAAAACAGACACTAAACTGTCCCAACTAGACACACATGGCTTTTGGACATTACTAACAGGTTATACAAAATGGATGCATTAAATGTGTACACTTTAATGGGTCACTGCCTTAATTTTCAGTACTCTTTTTCTAGACATCAGGAGCAGTGAAAAACAGGAAAAGCTTACAGCACCTAGTATTCCCAGATCCAAATACTAACTATATGTATGTATGCTAAACTGTCAAAAGCTGCTGCCTGTCACACAAACTGGCAATTTATGGATTCAAATGATAAATCTGGTAGCCACTGCTCCTGTTGCTCTTTACTTAAGTGTAAATAAAAACTTTGAACTTTCCAACTATTTTTGAGTCTGCTTTGTGAGTTTGTGCAAGAATTCGGTATGACAAAGAGGAAATAGGCCTATGAGCTGGAGAAGCAAAACTGAATAATTTATATGTTAAATTTAGCTCTGCTGTATTTGCTCAGCATTTATGTAGCTACCATAGAGCACAACACAATGGGATATGAATTACTCAACTTTATCTTGTTGCACATAAACTCTGAATGTCTTACATTTGTTATGTATTTATACGTATGTCTTTGGATTTTGTTATTTTTCACTGCACACATTTCAACATGGAAAATGCACCTTCTTTGAGTGGAATACTTCTGACTGAGCGAGCAAAAAATAAAAGTTGCAACTGAATAATGAAAGCACCTGTGAGGGGAAGCTGGATGTTCAGTGAATCATTGAGCCAGATAACATGCCTTACTGGCTGATCAGGTATAGGTACACTGTGTGATAGAGCAAAAATAGAGAGAAAAGGTTTAAAGATCACAATTTTCAACTAATAGAAATGCTGAACAAGAGAAGAGAAAGGATGCGGAGTAAAGGCCTAAACATAGATCTGATTGTCTGACACTAGGTGTCAGTGCACACCTTTTACTGCAAAGACCAAACAACAGAGACAGGGAATGTCCAAAAATAAGGTTTGTGTTAAAGTCTTGAAGTATGGAACCCAATTATTTCAAGTTGATTATCACTTTTGACATTTATCTTTTTTAAAAATCAAGGAAGAAGTAAAGTACTTCCTGCTATCTCATAGTAAATGTGTCATTATTATTGTTATTATTATTATTATTATTATTATTATTATTATTATTATTATTAACATTATCGTTATTTTTGTTGTTGCTGCAGTATTTGTCTACAATATTTGTGTTGTTCAGCAACCTTTTCTAATCAAGACCGTTTGACGTCAGAGTTGAATGCGGTTGATGATGCTGATATGCTACCTTCAAGTACTCCTCGAAATAACCTGTATTCAGTCTGCTAGATTGTGAATATATACAATTTGCTGCCTGTCCAAATAACTACAACCTTATTAGTGTCAATTAGCAATAATAACAAAAGCGATCAAAAACAACTAGTGTCTATACTGTAGGTTCCATGAAAAAAATGCTACCTTGTTATTGCATTTAAATTTTTTTTTAATGGTTTTGTAGTTAATCGTGATCCATATCTATTCAAGAAAGGAAATACGTTTTATACCTTGTGTATAATGCTTAAAGCAATTCTATGATAAGTGTGACGGTGTGACATTTTTGACACTTTCAGCACCCGAAGGCAGCACCACAGCCCCGCCGTTTCGGCTGGGAGGATACTACCATTCCGATTAGGGCAGCTGTTGCCAACGATGCAATGCCTCCTTCATGGAATGAACGCTGGGCATAGGCACCGTGTAGTGCCGTGGTCTTCTTGAAGAGGCTGCACCGTCCTGGTCTTTTGTGATTAATCGCCACAAACAAACAGCACCGGAGCGCATAAGGTACCCGGTGAAGACTTGGACTCGCGGGTTTATGGTTAGCGGAGAGAAGCTGGAGCGGTGAGCTGAGTGAACCGTAGTAACTTTAGCTTGCTATATGCTACATGCTAACTAAGGCTAGCTGGGTGGTATTGAAAGAAACACCTGTTCACCTGAGTGACCAAAACGAAAAATGAGTTTGTGTTGAGAATTCTGTAGGGTGGGCTGGTGACGTTCCGTTGTTTCAAAGTGATTAACGTGAGTCATCCGGTAAGCTAACATAGGATCAATCAATGAACAACGAGCTACCCCCCTTCCCCGGGTGGGAGCTAACGTTAGTTGGTTGTGCTACCTCCGGGCCCGTTACACAGCTGAGTTACGAGCTTAAACTCTGCCGTTGTTGTAACAAGTATTTTTAAACATTTAATGTATGTATACATATTAGGAAAGTTCAATTTTTATCAGTACGAGGCAACGAGTTGGGATGCATTAGCTGGTGCAGCAGTTAGCAACCACCCTGTCAAAACAAGCCCAAGCTCACTGCGTTCAGAAAGCTGAGTGGTTAAACATACCGGGTTTTGTGCTAACATATATATGTTCAGTACGCTTAGCTGAACTCAATTAATTCTGTCATGTAGCCAAGCCTATTCTGTATAACTCTGTACAAAGAGACAGGCAGATGCATTTAGGCTAGACTGACATGTCACCACAATGGAAAAAGGTGCTTCTCTCTGTTTTTTTAACATCAGCTTTTCTTATGACAGGTAATTAATGCATTTTGCTTGTTTGTGTCTTCTGCGCATTAGGAAGCTGGAACCATGGGTTTAACATTAAGCCTTTGATGAACTGAAATAAGCTGGACCCTCTTGACTCATCCAACCCGCTCCTGCCCATAGCGGGGGCTCCCCTTTCCCCCTCACCTTCCAGAGTTATGGCAGGCTTCAAGCGTGGCTACGATGGCAAGATCGCCGGCCTGTACGACCTGGACAAGACCCTGGGCCGTGGCCACTTCGCTGTAGTCAAGCTGGCACGCCATGTCTTCACTGGGGAGAAAGTGGCGGTGAAGGTGATTGACAAGACTAAGCTAGACACAGTGGCGACAGGCCACCTTTTCCAGGAGGTCCGCTGCATGAAGCTGGTGCAGCACCCCAACATTGTGCGCCTGTATGAAGTGATAGATACGCAGACGAAGCTTTATCTCATCCTGGAGCTCGGAGATGGAGGAGATATGTTTGACTACATTATGAAGCATGAGGAGGGCTTGAACGAAGAGTTGGCTAAGAAATATTTTGCCCAAATTGTCCACGCTATCTCCTACTGTCATCGGCTGCACGTGGTGCACAGGGACTTGAAACCCGAGAACGTGGTGTTCTTTGAAAAACAAGGGCTGGTCAAGCTCACTGACTTTGGATTCAGTAACAAGTTTCAGCCAGGAAAAAAGCTGACCACCAGCTGTGGATCTTTGGCATACTCAGCTCCTGAAATACTACTGGGTGATGAGTATGATGCTCCGGCTGTAGGTATGCAAAAGATGTTTGGCTGATGAATGATGGTAAAAAAATGAAATGAGTCACACAGCTAATTAGAACATTGTATTGGTGAGTTGCAGAGGTGTGTACTAGACAGGATGTGAATGTTGATGCAGCACATTTTTAAAAGTGTAATGCACTCATTAAGGTTCAGCAGTCATTTTATCTTCCACTGAGGAGCACCGGGCCTGTTGCCTTGAGCACTAGTTCACTATCTAGTCCACTTTATTAACTCCCCTAGCTCTTCCAGAAAAGGAAAGGAAAAAAAGACAAAACTAAAAACATCTGTCAGAAAACAGGCTTTTGGAATCAAACTGCACAGAACGTCTTTTCAAAGTCACGTTAATAGCCAGTTTTAGCACACACAGCGGTGTGATGGGTGGCAATGTGGCTAGCACCTGTTTCACACAGTTTTGTCTCACCCTGCTGTGACACATCGGCACTTAGTCTTTATACGGAGCCTGAGCATGTGTTCGCTGTTGTTGTAAGATAACTTTAACTCAACAGTCATGAGCCCTGGGACTGTGTAACAGAACTTGTTTTAAATACGTGTGTGTTCCAGCACTGTGCTGCTGGACACGGATCATTTTGAGAGCTGCCGTAGGCTACAAGGTCATCCCAACTACAGCTGATGTCTGTGACTGTCCCATAACTGTCTCATTAATTTTCCTGTGAGGACTGACAGTGCAGACAGACAGATTGCGTGTCCTTCCATGACATAATTATGATATTTGTCATATCAGGTGGCTTTGCTGAGACTAAAACCATGAGACTACCGGTAAGTCCATCTCCTGAATTGGATAATGAGATGTACTCTGTTAAGCTTGTTTTTCAGACGGTGTGGGTGTGCATGCAGTCTTAATCCTAAAGGAGTCTGAAATCGGTCTCATGATTATTTATGCATGTAGCAAGGGCTCTCAAAGGTGTTCCTTCAAGGGCAGTCAGCTAGATGTTAATTTGCTTTTTCTTTTTCAAATGGAGTTCTCACAAACTTGAGAGGTGCAGTTGAGGCAATGAGGAAGCTGTGGTTACTTTCTCATTGAGCCGTACACACCCACGCAATCACAAACCACACACATGCTTACTTATCCTAAGACTTTGATATTGTACGCGTGACTGGACAGCGTTGTACTCTCTGCTCTGTGAACAGTTTGACTGCATGACTGCAGGGGATATCTGATTAAATGGCAGGCTTCATGTTATCGCTTGCTGCTGTTGGTGGCACGCAACCAACATGCATTATCCATCAAAGTAAAGAGAAGACAATTTTCTTTTTTCTTGTTATGCTTCATCTAAATAATGAATTAAGGTATAAACTAACAACGTGGGCCCCCAAAATTGTGGTATGAACCAAAACCATTGTTTGGGAGAAATTGTTACAACCCCAGTAGTAACCAGTCTGGAATGTTTATCACTTTCATGGAGTCCTCAGTAACATCCCTACAATTGTAGTATTCAGATTAATCCACAATGCCGCTCACCTCACTGTTGAGCTAGATGGTGGGCCAGTCTGTGCTTTCTTCCAGCTGGTGGCTGTGTGAGATATACTTACTGGCATACATAGTAATTGCATAGGTACTACTTGTTCCTGTGTTATCTAGCAGCAGCTCTGTCCAGTTGTTGGGTTGATGGTTATTCTGTGGTGGTTTGTTGTTGTTGTTTTTTTGTCGCTTTTTTGTTTGTGTTTGTTTTGTTTTTTTTAGTGTTGCCTTTGGATCCTGTGGTCAGAGCCATTAGCCACATGGATTGTTGCGCTCTAAAATAGTGGAATGAGGAGAAAGTGCTTATTATTTGCACATGTGCAGGCAAGGCCTCTGAAAGGTTTACTTAGTATTCTAGTGGGTGTCCCTAAGAGAGCAGAGTCCTGTTCATCTCCTTGCACAGAGACAAAATCATATTAGATTGTGTTTGTTATGTATAATTCCACAGATTAAAAATGATGGTCTGTATATAGTCTCAGTCCAGGCAGTGTATTTCAGTCACTACCACTTGGTTGTTTCATTACAGAGTATTGTTTCTTATTGTTATGGTCCAACTGATGGCGGGGTTAAACTTTGTACTAAAAGGGTTCAGCATTTTGTGCTCTTGGCACTCTTTAGCTGATGAAAAGCCCTTAACCTATGAAAGCCTTCCTGGCTACAAGCAGCCATTAATGAACCTTATCAACATATTTACTGGCTACTGTGTGTGCACGTGTGCACAGTAGAGCTGTTTTGCTGGCTTTGGTTCCATCGCTAAAGCTTCAGGACTGTGTCTACAGAGAGCAGCCAGAGGGGCTCTTAATTGCAGTCCTGGTTACTGTTGCCCACTGCCAGTAGATGGGAAGGACAGTTAATCCATGCTATTGTTTGGACTGGGCCAGGAGAGGATGAGAAAGAAGCAGGATGCAGCTATTTATGCAGTCCTGTGTTGACACAGACTGACTGGCTTTGACTAGAACTCATTCAGCTTGTTCCCACCACTGGGCCCAGGACCATTTTTTCTCATTATGTTCACTATTTTCCACTGAAAAAAAGGATTTTTACATATTTTTGCTCAGGATCAATATAAGATATCATAAATGGAAATGACTAAATGGGGAAAAAAACAAACAACAAATGTCTTTCCTGCAATTCCTCTGGACAGAACTGTTATTTTCTTACTTAATGTGTGAAAGCACACTCCCCCTTATAAAGCTAGTCCTTTTAACTCATTGTTAAAGATGTGTTAAAGAGCTTGGTTACACAGAACCTTCTTTGGCTGCCTCCTTCCTTTTATTTTATTAGCATCATTGTTGAGCCAGTGAAAGAAAAAGGCATCATATACAGTAAATGTTTTCTGGTTTTTATTAATGATTGTGTTTTTGCTCTGTGCTGGTTTGAGTCTCAGTCAGTTTGTCATATCTCCACTTGGGGCTTGTTTCATGTCTTTGAACCCCCTTTATTGAAACTAAAGCCTGGTTTATTGCTGTAGCACAGAGCATGCTTTTCTTTAACGTAACCACTAAATAGGAGACTGAAGGAGCTGTGTACCCCTCCTGATTTGCAGATGATTTTGCAAATCAGACAGAAGATTTTCCTTGTCGCTGGATTTGGATTTTTTTTTTTTTTAAATCTACATTAAAACAGTGAATTTAGGAGACTGACATTTCTTCACTTTCCATTTTGTCTTTGTAGTTTATTTGCTCTGTGCCTGCATCATTTGGTAACCAGCTGGATACAAGCATGCTTCCCAATTCCACACATAAAACACACAAAGTAGTACAATAGTTTCACAGTCCCTTGGACTTGTCAGTGTTTCACAACTTATTCCTCTTTTGCTCTAGTACCTACTCGACTCCACTTCACTCTACTCGGTTTCCGTTGTTTTCCATTCCCATTATTGTGTACCACCTCAATGTGCATGGGGCTGTTATAGCAACGTATCTGAACATCTGGGACGTCATTTGTTTGCAATGCAAACACCACACAACAATGGCCGTAGACTGCTGCTCAGTCAACTGCTTTTTGTACGGCTCAGGGACCACGGTGTTGGTTTGTGTGCAGCCATTTCCGTTGTTGCCCGGTTTTAAAAATGGCAGTTTTGATTATTGTGAAGATGTTGCTCTCGATGACTATCGAGTGATGCCACTGACTGGACAATTGGTGGCATGCAGTCTGTTGATGTCACATTTTCGTATTGACGCAGCTTGCTTGGAATACTAGCCAAGCAGGTACTGAAAAAGTACCTGGTACCAGGTACTGCCACCTAATAGAAAACCTTAAAAGTTGAGCCAAACTGAGTAGGTACTAGTGGAAAAGAGGCATTAGTGTCTCAGCCTGACTGAAGGAAGGTTTGTGGGAATTTTGTGTGGCCAAACAGGCTCCTCAGAGGTGCACAGCTGGGCAGAATCACTGTATTAGTAAAAGACATGTCATAGTGATGCTTTGTTTGTATAAGGACCAACACACAGTGTTGTTGTTTTTTGTTGTTTTTTTGTTTTTTTTAATAGCGATGCACTTTTAGTGTTTTTAAAAAAAAAAAAAAAAAATCTGATAGCTGATGCCAAGAGTGCCCAACGACCCCCAGAGGTCAAGTTAGGCACCAAAGTAGTACCAATACCAAAACTGATGATTTGTTTTCATTCAGCCTGCGTTTATTACAATGTGATGGCCTCAGCCTGTTGTGGCATCATTGTCACGTCGCAATGCGTCGTACTAAAAACATAAAAAGTGTGTTGTACAGCTGTCTCCATGCCCTTTCCATAAATTACTCGATATGGTTTCTTTAAATGTTTTTTCAAGGTCAATTTTGACCTTGGACCCTAACAGTGAAGTTCAAGGTCAAATGCATCTTCTGTAATTGTATGCAGATTCAAGTCCTACTCATACATACATGCTTCAAATGTGAAGGTCTGCATTGTTTATTTTGGGGCAGTAAACAGTGTAGCATGCAGCAGATTTATGAGATTGCTAAAATGGCACAGCATGTAGCCATCTTAAGAATGTTTCCAAAGATGCTGTGAAATTTGTATCCATTTGTCATGAATTTTGGAAGAAAACAACATTTGTGATGGTCGCTGTTGATACAGCGGGTTGGGTTGGGCTGTTATTGACATATTCCTTTTTTCAGAAGGTTTTAACGACATAATTGTCTATAGAAGGCCGGGGTGGTATTTTTAGATAAAACACAAAAGAATTACAACTTGTTATTATAATTACTCAATTTCACCAATCAGTTGTATCCATGACGGATTACATAGCACTTACACAAAGTCATATTGTGACTGATTTCACTCACTGTCTGCAGAGCTGCTAATTTTTCTGTAGTGTGTAGAAGTAAAGTTGTATAAAGCGACTCCGGCACACACAGCAAAATGCTTATTTTCTGCTGTCAGTTTGTAGGGTTTTGAGAATCCAGTCTATAGGAGAATGTCAAGTAAGGTTTCGTGGCACGGCATCAGTGCTGAAAAGCTTTTAACCATCATGGTTGTGTAGTCAGTTCTCTTTGCGTTGCCAGACCTGAACTTGCATCAGTTATGGTCTCTTCCTTGAATGTAATCACACTGTCTGAAGACTTTATTGTATTTGGTTTAACAACACCATTACATTTGTACTTTGTCCGTTGATATGCAATATCTTTACATGTGATATCTAGTCTCTTAATCTAAGGCTGTCCTCCTTATTACAAAAATAAGATGAAGACAGAAATGTATCATCTGCCCCATTGAAATGTCAACTAAAATGCCTGTTTGTGTGATATGTGGAAGTTGTTAGTACTTTGTAGCCACCGCAACGTGATATTGACAGTATCATTGGATTTTTTGGTTGTATGAGAACTTGTGCATTTTAAGGTGTCTCTTTAGTCCTGCTTTCTTTAGCCTCTTGCACCCTCAAAAGCATGCTATTGCAGGAGAAGTCAGGGAAACCTGACCTGTAAGTGTGTAAAAGAGTGATTTATAAATCCAAGGGGGGATGCAGGCCTACTTAGCAATAGTGTCTGTGTGAGCAAATGGTCAGCTGTCAGTCAGTTATGGTGGGGATTAGTCAAAGCTATCTAGGCTTCCAAGAGAGACTCATGTAAATGGATGGGGTGACAGGTGGCAGAGGCTGTGCGTTGCATAAAGTCTCAAGACACGAGGACACTCTGAGTCAAAGGTTCCACTGCATAATTTTGCTAAAGCTAAGTTGAAAGTTATAGAATTGCAACAAGTCATTGGCTTACTTTCTTCAAGGCCTGTGTACTTTTTAGGCACTGAATGCAAAGTAGGGACTTGTCACTCTGAGTGCCATTTGTTTTTAGGACTTGAGTTGAAAATTGCGATATGGCTGAGAGGGTGGGATTGACACTATGGATTTCTGCCTGACAGGGCCCTAACTACTCTGCACTTTCTTTTGTTTCGGCCTTTTTATTGTAGAGGCTGCAGAATGACATGTTCAAAAGCACTGAGCAGTGTATGAGAGGTTAACTTGTCGCTTGCAGTGAGACCTGTGCAGCTGCCACTACTTTGTATAAGTGAAATAATGAATTGTACACACAAAGCCAGATGTCTGGATAGCTGCTTGTGTTTTGAAAAAAGGCTATAGTCTTTTTGAGAGAATTTAATAGTTGCTCTATAGTGAAAAAAAACAGTACCCTTTATGTTTTTCACTGGATGTACTAACAGGGAAAAAACTCATTTTCTGTTTGCCTACATATAGTAAGCAACATATACTTGTAAGCAAGTATATGTTGCTTACTTTGATATAGTGGAGCAGGCAATGTCTTTGTTTGTATGAAGGCTATAGTTTAGATCTCAGGCTCAAATAAAAGTAATGACAAAAGTGAAAACTCCAGAAAATATACCCCCTCCCCCAGTGGGTTGGATTGGATCCTTTGGCAGGCCTTTTCTGGCTCAGGGGTTCTGTGTTTGAAATCTCTGCTTTACAGTAGGGCTGGGCCATATTATACCGTTCACGGTAATACCGGTACAACGTTAGGCAATGATAAGAAAATGAAATATCGCGATAGAAGATGGGTAAAACGTGCATGCGCAGTGCCTTTGTTTTCATACGCACATGGCCAAAAAAGCATGGCGGCAGCGGAGAATGAGAATGGAGAAAGCGGCTCGTTGAGTGAAGCGGATGAACCAGAATTAGTTTGGAAAAATGGTGCCACTTCAGTGATATGGAACTGGTTTGGTGTTTGTCCATCAGATACACAACAAAGCACAGTTTTTTGTAGAACATGCAAGCGGGCCGTCGTTATTGCCGTATTTGTCGGACTAAGGCGCTCGTAAATCTGGGAGTAATCTGGGTCCTGAAGTCCTTCCTCTTCAGATCCCAAAGTCAAACAAACACTGCAGCGTCACTGAGAGTTAAAAAAAAAAACTGTCTAAATTCTTTCATCTTTAATAAAACGATCAGCATTGCTGCTTTACCAGGTGTAACTATGAAGTTTAACATCCAGGCACCCATGAAAACAGAATTTATTACACTTAACGGAGTTAGAAGCTAGCAGGAAGTTGGCGGATGTTGTTAGCTCGCTAGTTTCACTTGTTCTGACTGAGAGATTTCTGGAAAAATTCAAACTTACAGCTCTGCTATCACTTCCAACATAAATGAAGACAGGAAACTAAACAGCAGTGACGTATGTAAGGTTACTGAAGTTGGGCTAGCTGGTTTATAATGATGTGCTACGTGATCGCTAGCGACACAGCTATAACATAAACAGTGAATCTGGAGGAATCAACGCTAACACTTTTCCACTCGATAAAAGTTAACGTGACCTGGAGAACAGGAGGTGGGTGGGAGTCCTGCAGCAGGCAGAGCTGGCAGATGTCTGCTCTGCTTTCGATTCAACAGGTCTGCTATTAATACACACACTGAGAGGGACAGTGACTGTTTGGCTGACTTATCCAAAAGTTCACATCCTAGATAGAGCAGCAAGAGTGTATTGCATCTGGCCAGCACTTGGTGAGCTAGTGAAACAGTCAGCTGTGTTCACATTTGTTGTCAGTATATCTTTCCACTGCCAGCTGACACCCAATCTGCTGTTGTTCTTAGTTGTTCTTAAGAACAAACTAAATAAGGAGTTAGATGTGGCTATTTGTTTTTTTAAGAAGATAGATCGGAGGAGATAAAGAAAGGAAATTATGTTAGCCTTAGATCTAACCATAGATATACCTCTTAGATTAACCATTATCACTGCAGGATTCCACTTTAAAATTGACTCTTCACCCTCCTGCCTTTATTATTGCTAATATATATTTTGTAATATATCTATATCATGGCTAAAGCACTTCTGGATGGATGCAAACTGCATTTCGTTGCCTTGTACTTGTGACATGTGCAATGACAATAAAGTTGAATTCTATTCTATTCTAAAAAGAGCAGAGACCAGGCATCGAAAGGGGTGATTAAGTGTAATTATGCCTTTCAGTCATCCATGACAAAATGGAGGTGGGTGCTGTTGTGTGCAATGAGGCCTATCATTCCAAATCATTGCAGTCCACTGTGTAGCCTACTGGCTGCTTGGCACGCTAATTGACTAGCTGATATGTAGACTAACACGTTTGTGGGTTAACTTTCAGGCAAGCTAGTTAGCTTGAATTTTGGTTTTGCTTCAAGGCTGTACATTTCTGGAATTATATAAAGGGGACCAAAAGTATTTTTTCCTATGCAGAATTACTGGAATGGTTTCTACAGTTCTGAATATATCAATGAATTGTTACACTTTTTCATCTAGAAATTTTTTTGCATTATATGTCTAGACAACTGGTCGCTAGGTCTGGGCCATATCATACTGTTCACAGTAATACCGGTATAATGTTGGGCAACGATAAGAAAATGAAATATCGTGATAGAATATGGGTAAAACGCGCATTCGCAGTGCCTTTTTTTTCATACGCACATGGCAGCGACAGAGAATGAGAAGGGCGAAAGTGGAGCGTTGAATGAAACGGATGAACCAGAACTGGTTTGTAAAAATGCTGCAACTTTAATGCTGTGGAACTGGTTTAGCTTTCGTCCATCAGATACACAACAAAGCACTATTTTTGGTAGACCACGCTAGCGGGCCTTACCGTGGTTTTTGAAAAATACGGCACACTTAAAAATCCGAAAATCGACAGTGCCCCTTATAATCCCGTGTGCCTTATGTATGAATTCTGGTCGCGTTTACTGACCTTGAAACGATTTTATGTACACGGCGCTCGAAAATCTGTCAAATGTTTTAGTACGACTTTGCTAAGCTACGAACTGCACCGCCTGATGGATTGTCGGAGCATTACGGCTATCGTAGGGAGGAGCCTCGCGGAGTGATACGTACTGTGCTTCAACATAATATTACCGTATTGTGTGTGTATAACCTCTCTTTAAGTTTTGTGGATATTATACATGGTTATGCTGAGGATATGTCGGCCAATTTCCACTGGAAATGCCTTTTAGTTAAACTGTCAGCGAGGAATTTGCATTTGCACTATTAAATTTGTATATAATTTTAATGCACATAAAAAAAACAGTTGCTTGTTTAAGTGAAAATACATAGATTTTGTTTTTTGCTCTAATAAAGTTGTGGAGTTGTAAAGTATTTTGTCTAGTGTCAATTATATCGTCAGATATATCGTTATCGCAAATTTTCAAATGTATATCGTGATAAATATTTTTGGTCATATCGCCCTGCTTTACTAGTCACACATGTGGGACTACTTGGTAAAGCATTCAGCTGTTTCAGGTTGTCAGAGTCTCAGTTGTTTATCCTTTTCATGTTTTTAACTAAGAGTACAGTGGCACCAAGCCACTTAACAACCTCAGTAACATTGTGGACTCTGTAAAGATAATCTGATATCAACTTAAAGATTCAATTTGAAAAATTTTTTTTTCTCCTCTTGGATCTATATGATATCAAAAGTATGGCCATCTCAAGCACACACCTCACTGTGTGCAGCCCTAACCATCTGCTCTTTACACTCTGTGTTTATAAGGAGCAGCCATTCAGAGAAATGTTACCTTAAGAGGAGAGGGGCTGAAATGGCTGAAGCCAGAATGAAGATTAAATAAATAAAAGACACCAAGATTAAATAACTGATATGTAATGATAATTCAGATCGTGGTTCAGAATCAAGCCAACTACTCTTAATAGGTAGAATAAAAATATGTCAGCTTAAAATTAACATAATGGGCCAGCTGTGAGTTGTAAGGAAGGTTTTACATACAGGTTTAGTGCTTTTCACCTTGTACACCACAGATTTCTGAAATTAAGAGGAAATCACAAAAGTCATAAAAAGGCAACTAATTGACACATCACTGTATTTAACTTAGCTAGAATCAAGGACATGAGTTAAGACTTATTTGTTTTCCTCTTCCAGCACAGTCACATTTAACCCTTGTAACACTGAGACGCTGCTTTGCACTTTCAGCCCGAAAATATGCACATGATGCATAAGTCTGCATAGTAATTAAGCTTATTGTTCTTGACAGTTTTGTCAACATTGTCATTATTGTGAAGTCAAGGACTTAATCATTTGACTGTTATTATTAAGAAAACCTTCAAACCTTTAAACCAGTTATTACAGTATATCTCAGCCTTGATGTGGTTCAGTTCCTCCTACTAGTTCTCTGGCTGCTGTCATTTCAAGCTGCTTGGTGGTTCATCAGAGTAAAACGGCTGAATGAGAGGAAGAGATGCCAAGAGACACAATCTCACAACCATTAATTAAAGCATCATGACTGTAATACAGAGAGAAGGAGGAGATTGCACTATGACTTTTTTCTTCTTTCTCCAGTAACCAACAGAGTAGTGGATTGTGATGGATTCCACAACCAAACTGGTCGTAGCTGGAAGTTCTTGCTAAAGGTTAAGTACCTGTAGAGGCACTGTTAATGTTTTAGAAGGATTTAAAGTGGCTGAAGATTGGAATTGAAGACATGTTGTAAAGGCAGGATGATGCTGCAATTAGGGATGTATGTGTAAGGTTTTTTTCAGGATATATAAGCATGTTACTATATCCTTGCTGTAGCACTGGTATGTGTTTACATTCCCTAGTGTGCAATATTGAGACAAGCCCTGTCAAGGCATGTCTAAGACAGTGGCAAGAGCTCTGTCCCAGCTTGACAATTTACTGCCCAAAAAGCGAGTTACTTTAACAACCAGTAACAAAGTACTTAGGAAAAGATTCAAGGAACCAGTTCCCGGTGAAGCAGGAAACAAGACATTTGCTTTGCCACTGGAGGTAAAAACATACGGCCCAGGCTACAAAGGAAGAGATGCTACTAGCTGATGATGTTTGACCCAAGAAAAAAAACAAATTACTCCACCAAGTGTTGCTGGAGCATTGCGCAGTGCACTCTAATGGAAATTATTGATGCATTTACATGGTGGTTGAGAAGCTGGTTTAAAAACCTTGCACCCAAGATACACCATCCTAGGTAGAAAACATTTGTTATTTTTATTATGTAACAGTGTTGTGCAGCTCCTAAAGAGCTATAGGTTTCTTACTTTAATTATTGTTAAACTAAAATGTTAAGCAGTTATATTATACTTTCACTTAAGATTTAGAGAGAAAACTATCTGGGCTAATTTTGTAGTTACATTTGGTTATTGCACTATAACGCTGCTACTGGCAGTAGTGCTGGGTGATATGGAAAAAATATTTATCACGATATGAATTATTTTATATCACGGTAACGATATATATATAATGATATACCACCTGACCTGTGGTCATGTGGAAAGTACACAGTCTGTAAACAGCAAGCGCAGAGGGTGCAGTCTTTGTTAATGAAATGGATGGTTACGCTCATGTAGGGCTGCGTATCTTTGCTCGTCCATAGGTCAGTCGTCAAGGCATAATGCACGACACTGCAAACATCCTTCAATACTTTGGCCTACGTCATATAAACGAGGCAACTCGACTTTACTGAAGTGCTTCTGTACCTCGGATCAAGGACTTTGACGAGGTAATGAATAGAGATGGCACGATACCACTTTTTTATGTCCGATACCGATATCATAAATTTGGATATCTGCCGATACCGATATGAATCCGATATAGTGTGTTTTTTAATCAATAAAACTGTTTTTTTAATATCTTGCTGCTTTTTGTATAAGTTCATACTCAAGTTAAAAAACAACAACAACACTAAAGCTATTCTGTTATACCTGTATGCAAAAAAAACACACTGCACCCAAAATATTTCATAGTTCAGCAACACTGATCAATCTAATAAAGTTAAACCTACTCCATCCTCCCTATTCTGGTATTTTAAAGAGTACTTAGCAGAAATATTAAGCAACCTAACTAATAGGGTTGCAAACTCCCAGCAAAAGAAAATAGGGAACCACCCTCTTCCTCATGATGCTTAATCAATGTAATCAACTTTAATTTGATGCAGGGTGAAAAAAATGCACAGAAATAAATTATTTTTCAAGAATAATTAAATAGATTCAACATCTTTCTTCAACAGAATTGCAGAATTCACAGATGGTACCTATAAGTACTATAGCTTACTAGGGTATATTAGACTTAATAGTTACTATATACAGTAATGGACTTCTATACATTTTACATCAAATTAAAACTTTGGGTGTAAGATTCAGATAATTATTTATTAAAAGCTAGACATTTTAAATGAGAATAAGAAAGAAAAGTATGTCTTTGTGCCCCCTTTTCCCTGTTAATGCCCTATCGGCCCCCCTGGCTAAACTTTGCTAGATCCGCCCCTGCACAGTTACCAGCCGTCAGCTACGTAGAAAAAGATCCTGGTGTAGAAAGTAATATTAAATAAATTCTAACAACAGCTTATCAAGGTTAAACGTGCCGCTGTTGCTCAGCCGCTGGTTTCCTCTTTCTGGTGCAAAGTGGGCCAAAAACAAACAAGAGAGACGGACTCGCGACAGAAAAGCTGATCATTGATCAGTTTCACGATTGAAGTAGCAGCAGGAGAGAGAGAGAGAGAGGCAGTCGCTCCATATATCGGTTGTTAAGCTTAACGCGGGAACGCTTTACAAACATTCAGAGATGAACTTACACACTTGCTTTACTTCTCTCTGAGATAACTTCCTCGGAGATGAAATGTTTGCTAGCAGGCTACAAATACACACAGCCGCTCTATGACGTGACCACACTGCTCCGCCGTGCTACGGTTATGAGCCGAGTTACGCTGTGTCGCAAGTTTTGTGAGGGTTTTTTTTGATATTTAATGGATCGGATTACATTTTTTATTTCTCTCCGATATCCGATCCAGTAATTTAGGTCAGTATCGGACCGATACGTAATATCGGATCGGTCCATCTCTAGTAATGAAAGCTGTCCTTCTCAACTTTACAAATGTAACGCGAGATGGCTCCTGTGGTTTGTTTATGGCGCTGGGACGTTTTCTCTTAAGGGCCTTGTGTGAAAGACTGGTGTATCTTTCGCTGGCTATAGTTTTTCTTTTCCCAACTTGCTGCAAAGAAACAGCAGGTGCATCAAAATAAACTATTTCCAACAGTGTAATTTGAGTTCTAAGCATCCCAGAAACGGTACAGAAAAGCATAAAGTCAAACATAAGTTTTGGCTTATAAGGCCCTGAAGGTAAAAAATTACATTTTCCGTGAAAATGACGTCACCGGTTTCGGGCAGGTAATGGCGGACATGCGAAGTGTTATGAACAGCTAATCGGATCGGCAAAGCGTGTTTCTGGAATATTATGTTTTCGTTGCTGCAAGTGCTTTTTATGCAATTTTTGCAAAGCTATATGTGGAAGAAAACCGTGACCTAGGACAAGCTGATGGCATAAGATGTAAGTACAACTCCTCCGGTTTCATATGCAAAAGAAAATTATTGCGCTAGTTCAAGTGGTTCCAGTTGTACAGGGGATTTAAAAATAGTTAGGCAAAACGGAGTGTGTGCCTGCTCCGACTGGTTTTAAAGGGTTAATGATATATTTTATGTAATAATTTATAAAATTAGGTTAGAAACAATAGAAGACAAATGGCACATAGATATTTTTCTATCATTCACACGATATATATTTCGTCATATCGCCCAGCACTAGCTGGCAGCTTGTTTCAATAGATTTACACTTCAAATTAGGAAGTTTGTCATCAATGACAGTAGCTTATTGGAATGATGGAAAATGGCCTTTATTCACTTGCACATAAACATGTGGCTGTGTCCATCTTGTCGTTGCCTGCAGGTGAAGCGATGGGGGAGGGGGAGTTGGGAGGCAGCGTAACATTTGCGTAGAGACTAGAGCAGGGCGATATGACCAAAAATATTTATCACGATATACATTTGAAAATTTGCGATAACGATATAACTGAGAATATAATTGAGACTAGACAAAATACTTTACAACTCCACAACTTTATTAGTGCAAAAGAAAAACCCCCATCAATGTATGTGTGTGTGTATATTAAAAAAAAACCCCACCCAGCTCGCCACTGTGGGCGGTTTATCCTTCAAGCTCGGGTCCTCTACCAGAGGCCTGGGAGCTTGAGGGTCCTGCGCAGTATCTTAGGTGTTCCCAGGGCTGCGCTCTTCTGGACAGAGCCTCTCCGATGTTATTCCCGGGATCTACTGGAGCCACTCGCCTAGCTTGGGAGTCACCGCACCTAGTGCTCCGATTACCACGGGGACCACCGTTACCTTCACCCTCCACATCCTCTCGAGCTCTTCTCTGAGCCCTTGGTATTTCTCCAGCTTCTCGTGTTCCTTCTTCCTGATGTTGCTGTCAATCGGAACCGCTACATCGATCACTACGGCCGCCTTCTTCTGTTTGTCTACCACCACTATGTCCGGTTGGTTAGCCACCACCATTTTGTCCGTCTGTATCTGGAAGTCCCACAGGATCTTAGCTCGGTCATTCTCCACCACCCTTGGGGCGTCTCCCATTTTGACCTCGGAACTTCCAGGCCATATACGACACAGAATGACAGTACACTATGCCGGCCACTTGGTTATAGCGTTCCATGTATGCCCTGCCTGCTAGCATCTTGCACCCTGCTGTTATGTGCTGGGTTGTCTCTGGGGCATCTTTACACAGCCTTCACCTGGGGTCTTGCCTGGTGTGATAGACCCCAGCCTGTATGGATCTTGTACTCAGTGCTTGTTCCTGTGCTGTCTTTCAGTCCAGCTTTGTCCAGCCACTGGTAGGATTTCTGGATATCAGCCACCTCCTCTATCTGCCGGTGGTACATACCGTGCAGGGGCCTGTCCTTCCATGGGACGTCCACTCTCAGCTGTACAGTGTATGGTAGCCTGCTCATCCCACTGTGCTAAACTGTCGCCCATGGTTTGCTTTTTCATGATTTTTCCAGGCTATAGTGGAATTATTAGGACATTGAGACATATCGGGGGGGTCAAAAAACACAATGTAGTTATATTGCAGTTGTCAGTATCTACTTATGTTACATATTGAGAATTTCGGAACTTTGCAGTGCAGGAAGACATGCTGGATTCAGATGCAGACATGGAGCTCTTTGAGCCCGAGACCTGCTTGAATTTTAGGATAAGCCAGCAGTGGAAAGGAGAGTGTAGTAATGGCTCCTCAGGCACTCACAAAGGATTTGTAACTGCTAAGTAGGGAGTGAGTCAGACCTTCTGTCAGTCAAACAAATGGAAAAAAATGTCACTTTCACACACAAACCAGTGAACCTACACCCCAGATGCATCTGACCCACTGATACCTGAATGTTATAGAACCAACAAACAGTGGAAGATCAGCTTGTGTGATGGAAGGAAGTTCTTTGTTTTTTGAGTTGTGGGCCACTAGGTCATGTAAATATTGTTAAAACATAAATAACATTAAAGACAATTGTCATTCTCCAAGTAAGTTCACTTACAGGAGTGATTTAAAGTAATGTTTTTCTAGAAATAATGACCCTGTTTGAAGTTGGGTGAATGGCAAAAAGTGACTTGAGTGTTTCTCATATGTTTGGATTCTGTGGTTTATCAGGCCTCTTGGTGTTGCTGGATTGGTCAGTGAATTCCTTCTTGCCTCCACCAGTGTGTGAATGTGAGAGTTAATGAATAATGGCATTGTAAAGCGCTTTGGGTGCCTTGAAAAGTGCTATATAAATCCAATCCATTATTATTATTATTATTATTATTTTAACATGGTTGTAGTCGGGATTTGGAGGGGGCCTTGCACACTGACCCAGAAATTGCAGCATTCCTTCAAAATGTACTACTCTTTCTCTTGCTTTCTATATGTTTTTTTTAAATATCTTTTTTAATAAAAGGCATTAAATTATTTAAATAAAAATTCTAAAATGTGTCTTCACACTTACTTGGCTGGCCTGTATGTAGGAAGCACTAAACTTGAACTGAGGGGGGGAAAAAGCAAGAAAAGGATACAGTGACCACGTTACATTTAGGTGATGCACCAGTCTACAGTGTGGAGCTGCAGCATGTCTGTATGTGACAGGATGAGATCTCTAGCAGATCACCAGCTGTCATCTGGAGTGCTCTTTCTACTCTCTCTGCCTGTTAGTGACAGGAGCATTTATGTTGATGTGATGAGCGCACACGTGTATGAATCTGAAGGATTGATGAGTGGGTGTGTGTGCTCTTCAGGTTGACAGCTCTATACATGTTGGAAACCGCCTGTATGTGAAGGTGATCGCAGAGTTTTTGTGATGTTTTGAGTGGTTGTGATGTTCTACGTTTTCTTAAAACTACTGTAAAATATCTGGTGTGTGAAGAGTGTAGTTGGCTTTGGTCTAATTGGGTCACCTTTTTATGTCTTCTAACTATTTGGAGGCCGAAGGTGTCATCATTTTGTGTAGCATGGTAACCTTGGTTACATATTTAATTGTCCTTCTATGGTGGGTCACTGGAAAAAGAATTGTTTACCACTGGTTGACAGTAAATCAACAAAGTGACTCTCTTCAGTATAATTTAGCTGTCATTTCAAGGTTCAGTTGTTTGAACAGATCAACTCTCCTCTGTCAGGAGACCGAAACCACCTGGAGAGTCAGACTGTAATAAGGTAGAAATAAAGCATAATAGGAGCATACTAAATTGCTCTGACTCAGGTAGTTTTTCAGTATTTATTGAAGCTCATTGTGACCAGTGTTAAAGGCTTCTCATGCTCTGTAACTACAAGAAAGATGCTGCACTCCTGAGAGAGAAGGAATAAAATACTACTTTGTAAGAACTTCATTTTAAGGCTAATGAAATCTCTTTTCATGCTTACTGAAATATCCAAGCTTAAGTTTGAGAAGCATTCATAGGTAGGAAAAAAAAATATGTATGCTTTGCAGCCTAGCAGCAGCAGCTGACATTTCACAAAGTTCACATCTTTCAGAGAGTGGGCCTAATTAAACAAGCTCCTGAAGCAAATTTTGGGTGTTTAGACATGCTTTGACTTTGACAAGACAAATCCACAGACTCTGATCAAGCACCTGAATAAACCTGAAGTGTATTTCTAAGCACGCCAACCTGTTTATTTAATCAGTCTCGAAACACATTGGCACACGGTTTGGGAAAGACAAAAAATAACGTATACTGTCATCACTGTAATGTCATACATGGAGGGAATTAAATATCACATGTGTAAGGCACACGAGTAGGTGTGTATGTGTGTGTTTGTGGGGGTTCATGGGAGTGGGGTGTAGCTTTTCTGGCTTTTCTCTAGATCAAGCGTGTCAGTCAAGGAAGCCAACACATTAGTCATTAATGATAGAATAAATAAAATACTCTATTGGAAACTCACTGTGAAAACATTTTTTAATAATCCTTGCCATGTAAAATCCAAATGGGTATCATGAACAAAGGAAACGAACTAGGCCTCAAGAAATGCAATCTCAGAATTTTCTGTCATCTTTGTGGGGTTTTTTTTTGGGACTGACACGGAAAACATATAAATAAGTGTTAATGAAGTCATGCACCATCTAGCAGGAGGGAGGCTAGAGAACATCTCAAAAGGAAAAGTCATGACATCAAGAGTCTTTCCAGTCCGTTCCTATAAAGAGCTTGACCTTCTACACCTGTGGAGGCCATTGTATAAAGACAAGACTCCAGCCCCATGCCACAATACCAGAAATTTAGAAGTTGGTACTGATACTACTAGAACTACACGCTTCTCAATTTAACATGAAGATGCCCGCTACACACAAGCCACGGCATCCCTCTGATCCTGTGGGTGTGCCAGCACGTTGAGATCTAATAGGTACATCGAAAAGTGAGCTTCTACGACCAAGGTTAGACCAAGCTGAACTTTCTCCACATCCATATCCTGTTAATATTTCAGCAGAAGAGGAAACTGCTACAGGCTGAGAGAGAACTCTTTTATGGCGCTAGCATACTGCAGATGTGGGCACATTAAGGCTGTGATATATTTTATAGCAGAGTGCAACATCAGCCTCAGCGTTTGGGATGAAGACCTCTTTGGTGCTTATAATGTAGAGGTACATATTGTTTTAGCACTTTATACTCGGGCAGCTTTTTGGTCCATTAACACGGCTCCAGTAAAATGCTTGATCTGCTTCTCTAGTAGCTGTTAAACAACTCATTTCAAATCAAACCACTGCAGGTACTTTGTAAATGGCTTTAGACACACAGTAATTGTACTGATGCTTTTTTTTTTCTTTTTTTAAGGAGAAATGTTGTTCCTGTAACACCCCATTTGTTGGGCTTTAGCAGTGGCTCGGTGATATGAATACATCACTTTTTCAGAACAAATGCCATCTGGAAGTCAGACAGGAATTATCCTCTAAAGTGCTACAGAGCCCCCCCCCCTCCCAGTGGGGACTCTACTCTCATAAGACAACCTGCAACTGCACCACTGTCTGCTGCTGCTCTTGCAGCTGCTTCTGCATGCACACTGAGCTGGGGGAGAGCCAAGGATGGCTCCTGAAATCGAATGTGATGGATGGTATCAAAATGCATACCACAATAATTAGACTCAGTATTCAATCAGGCAAGCTGTTTCTTCAGAAAGTTCCTCTTAAAGGCACTCGGCCCTCTCTGTACGGCCATTTGGTTAGTTTAATTATACACAGCACTCCCTAGCCTAAGGCCAAATCTGGAGTGCTGATAGTAGCCCAGCAAAGCTGAGTCTAAAGATGCAACAACTCACGGCTGTCCCTTTGAGTTAAAAACATTTTAGAATCAGTTTGAGTTGTCATCTTTTTTCCTCCAAAAATGGTTTTTGTTGGGGATTTTTTTTAAATTTTACTATCTGGCATTTTTTCTAGCACATCATCAAGGCTCCACTCTGCCAAACCATTTGGTATTGAGGGCAACTATGTGTTTGACCTTAATTAGAAACTTACTTAAAAATCCTCATCATGGTAATTACTTTAGGGCTGCCAATGTTTGATTAGAGATTCTGTGATGTCTCCCTCTCTCTTCAGCCTAAGTAAGTTGGCCCTGTTTCTCTGCTAAGTGATGAAAATGTTACACATTAATGCCCAAAGCTTTGCATGTGATTATACGGGCATGGCAGGACATGCAGTATAAATACTGTATGTGTGTAATGAACTTGGCTCAAACATCTGCCTCTATGTGTGTGTGCCAAACAAAGTTGAGAACATACCGTACTATACGGAGCGACAGGACAAGGTTTATTGTCCCAGCTCTCTACTCGAGGCTGTTTCTCGTCCTTGACTAGTAAACCAAAGGCTGTGTGTATGTGTGCATGAATGTGTCTTTAGTTGCATAAAGTGTGTATGGACCGGTGCTTCTGCATGCTGACAGCTTGCTTTCACTCGGTGCAACTAGCAAGTGCAAATATGTACACTTGAATAAGCATATGCATAGATGAATTAACATGTTTTTGATTATGCTGTTAGCACACGTGCACTGTTGCTTGAGAACATTGAACATGAGCTTGTTTTGGGTTTCAGTGACATTTTGTTTTATGCAAGCAAACCAGAGAAAATTAGGATTTAAATTGCAATTGAGAAAATGCAGTTTTAAATTGTCCTGCATTATCCAGTACAGGGTGTAGTTACATGGGCCGGGACACTAGGGGGTGTTAATAAAATAATGTGGTTATGTTCTATTAATACCTAATAGCATACAGTAAGAGGAAATAAGGCACTCAAACATGCTGATTAGAAATGTCTAGGAGAGAGGTGAAAGCGAGAGATGGCTGTTATCCCGCTTCTGCCTCCATAGTGCCAATCAGCAGCAGAAAAGGGAAAACATTTATTTATATTAGAGATATAAGAATGGATAGATGGATAGATGGATTGATGGCGATATAGATATGGTTAAGCAGATAGTTGGTTTCTTTATGGTTTTATGGTTTGTTTGCATCCTTTGGACATTGCTTGGTTTTGATTTAAATTTACTGAGGTCTTATAAAGCATTTGTTGTTCTTAAATGGTGGAATTACACTCAAAAAAACTGACTGCTATCTTTGTACAAAGTTATACAGAAGTATAAGTTGTATAACGTGTGGAGACGACAGGTGAAAAGGCCTTGGAGGAAGACTTTACTGTACTTCTCACACTTCTGTCCATCACTGTTGTTTACCACACTGGCTGAGAACATCTTAGTTCCTTTAATTGTCTGCTTGTTTCCGATCAGTGGCATCGTTTCCATTGCAGTCATCTTTTCTCATGACGTTAGAGGGTGGAGAGATCAGGGGAAAAACACGCTTGTAAAATGAGATGTCTTCCACACTGGAGAATTATTTGAAGCGATGTTAATTAGGGACGATGTCTGAACAACAGGATCGCATGTCATTGGTTTTTAATGTCTCTGTAGCATTTTTCAACAAATACACTATACAGATGTGCTAGATGAAAACACTGGAACACCACAGTCTCTGTTTAGACTTGGTACAGATAGAGGGTTTTCTTTCCCCCCTCTTTCACATGCTTCAACTTCTCCACTTTCTGACCTTCCACCTGCACTTAGTTTTTAAATATAATCCATATCATGATGTCATAACTAGGTTTTGTGTGATTATTCAGCCTTGGATTCAGTCCACGAGGACAGATATAGTTTAACAATACATTTGACACATCTGTCGTAGGTAGCACACAGCTGTGGATCAGAATCGCATACAGCCATATTTGTGTCTGAGAAATTGATGGGTAATAAATGTCCTCGTAATATTGCACCTGTTAATTCCATGATAAATGTCACCCAGTCCTAAGTCTGACCTCGTGTCTTTCTCTTCCTCAGATATCTGGAGTCTCGGTGTGATACTGTTCATGTTGGTTTGTGGCCAGCCACCCTTCCAGGAAGCTAACGACAGTGAGACCCTCACCATGATCATGGACTGTAAATACACTGTACCACCTCATGTCTCCAGCACCTGCAAAGAGTAAGTAATGCACAGCATTTTTCTTCTTTCACTCTGCCATTTGAAAGCTTGTGTGTGGTCCTTTTGCTTGCATACAGAGATGGATCGATCAGAATGGGTTGATTTTCAGTATTTGCTGGTTACACAAGAGGAAATTGCAGTCAGTCACTGGTTTGCTATAAGATGGTGTACAGAGACAGTATATAGCTCAACTTGTACCTTTTTTCCCCCTCAAATGTTTTCTCATGCCCGGGCTTGACAGTGTTGTGTTAAAAGCTATGGAAAATTGGAGACAGTGCATCCTGCATAATGCTCCACTGTCACATCTTTTGTCAGAAGGTAAACTGTGGGATCTCTGCTGCAGCTGGCCACTGAAATTAGGGCCATGTTCAGGGATCAGATTAAGTTTCAGTGACAAAGGTGAGTGCATATACACTGCAACAGGAAAGCTGTGAGGTTTTGACTGCAACCCAAACCACATCAGGTTGGTGGAAATGTCATGTGCTTCCTGCATTAAGTAAAAGGTTGTATAATCATCACTAAAATGGTGCTGAGAAAGAGTGTTAGACATTTTTCAGTTAAAGCTTTTTTGAAACCACTCTCAGATTTGTCAACAGCTTAGATGTAAAAGGAAGAAAAATAGTAATCTGTGTTTCTCCATCCAGACTAGAACAGGATCAGAGCTCGGCTCAAGGTTAAACTCTTTGGGGTATTCTAGTCCTCATTTGAAAAGTTTTTTACTTTAAATCTGATCTTTAGTCATCAGCAGTGCTTTCACATATAGAACACAGGAACTGTTCATGCCCTGCATTAACATTTGTCTTGGATAGACTATGAATGACAGTACATTTGACTGTCAATTATATTTTGATGTATCAGATACAAAAACAACTTTTCTTTTTTTTTAAATTCTCCCAGCTCTTATTAGTGTCCCTGCTAATACAGCAAAATTATAAGCTATCTTCTATATAGTTTGCTGAGCAGAGGTCAGTTAATTGATTGAAACTGTCATCTGATAACTTGTTTGGTGTTTTTTAATTATCAGCTCAAATTATGAACATCATCAGATTTGTTACAGCTAGCTGGCTGACCATGTCCTCCTCTAACTAAATCTAGTCTAAAAGAAATGCTAGTTTGCCAAATCATTTCAGCAGTTAACTTTATTCATGATAGTATAAGGAGCTTGGAAAGAAAAGCGTCATGATGCTAACTTCTGTATAATGGCTAACACAGGGGTCAGCAACCTTTAACACCCAAAGAGCCATTTGGACCCAGAGCCTTGACCTGACTTTTAAAAAATTATTGAAGAAAAAAACACTAAAATTCAGCCTAAATATGTATTTTACCTGGTTAATGTGTGTGGCGGGGCGTGGTCTGCAGCGCCACTGCAGGGGAGGCGGATGCACCTGAGCGGCACCCACAATCACGCCTCGCCGCCTTAACGTCTGTGCCATCTATGCTGTTGTGTTGGTGTGTGTCGGGCTGTGAGCTGAAAAGCAACCGTGTGTGAAAAGTGGTCAATAAAGAGATGCTGAAAAGCGTGTTCATGGAAACATCTGCCGTGATATGTTTACACTGGGACTTCTGCTCCTGAACCTCTGTGCACAGCGTCTGCAAATCGGGGCTGTACGAAGTCCCTTTCATCTTTACGCAGGACTGTAAGCTGTCATCTGTGAGGCGTGAGCGGTGTTTGTTTTTAACATAGTTCACGGTGGAGAACAGCTGCTGACATAATGTGGATCCGAAGATCCATAATTGGCCTTCCTGGGGTTGAAAGTCTCGATAAATTGCACGGCGTTTCGGCGGCTACACCGGCTTCCGCGAGTGTGACGCTTATTTTGAATGATGAAAAAATAATAAAATATAATTTTATTTTTATATTTCAAAATCACAATAATCTTCCAATTTAGAACTACAAGTTAAAAAAAGAACTAACATAAATAAAATACACTTCAACTAAATACTTCTATTTGGCCTTCTAATTTATTTTCCCAAACCATGCGGAGCCGCACTATAAGGACTAAAGAGCCGCAGGTTGCCGACCCCTGGGCTAACAGAACTGATTGTAGAATCAGTATATCATGTTATGGCAGAAGGTAAAAATGTATGACTAACATTGTTCTACAGTAGTAAACGCATCATGAATATGTAGCATCTATGTGTCTTTGCTTTATTATGTCTGTCACTTTCCATTATACTGATATTCAGCTGTATAGTATCTATGCTGCTCTACCCATTTGTCCAAATCATTTCACACAGTACATCATAATCGTGCACAACAGTCTTCTATACATCTTATCACTGTGCAATCCAAGCTGTGTGTGTTGATAGTTTAGGATGTCATCCAGCTTGAAATACCAGCCTCACACCTGAAAATGTTACAGACCGGATGGACTGAAACTTGCTTTGTCCTCTTCTGTCCCAGTTACCTTACATATCTGTCCATGTAACAATGTGTGTATCCCAGTTTCCCCCTCTGTCTGTGTCTGTGTGTAGTCAACATGTTGCATCTCTGCTTTGTAAAAGCCTTGTAAAAGTCTACTGTTGGATACATCAACTTGTACAAAAAGTTCTGTTAATCTGTTAATCTATAAAAACCTGTTATGTCAGTGATATGTCATAAAACAATCCAGTTATTTCACCTGCAAAGCGAAAGCAAAGTTCACATAGTATTTCATCGACTCAAAGTTGATCTCTATGCACAGTATGAGTATGAGATCAGGAAATGGAGCAGCAATTAGTCACCAAAAACTTATAAATGCACCTTATGGTCTTTGACTGTGACTTTGGAAACTGTGACCAATTATGTAGCAGTCACTAATCCAGACTGACAGACTAGCAGCCGGCTTGTCCCTTTTATAAAATGTTTATTTATAAAAAATAAAAAAAAGCTTCATCGTCACAAAAAACAATTGAAATACATGAATGAGTTCACCCACAGTACCGCCAGTAAAAATACAGCATGTCGAGCTAAACTGGAACAGGAGAAGAAAAAAATGCACGCTGTGATAACATAGTTCTATATTTTGGCAGAATCTCCAGAACAATGGTGCTAATCACTGCACTACCGTGCTGCCTCTGTAAAAGATAATACAAAGGTTTAAGTGCAGCTTGATGTTGTCTTACAACACATTATTACTTTAACATTGGTAACACTGATTAATATCGAGTATCAGCAAAGCCGATCAGCAGACTTGGTCATCTGGGGGTAGGGATGGGTATCGTTTAGGTTTTATCCGATACCGGTGCCAAACCGGTACTTTTGAAACGGTGCCGGTGCTTAAACGGTGCTCGAACCGGTGCTCGAACTGGTGCTTAAAGAATGGAGAACACAAACTTTGTCCAAAAACCTCTCATGTTTAGCTGTGTTTTTTTGTAAAAAGATAACAATGTTAGCCTTTTCTGCAGCTATAGGGCATATATGGTATCACTCTTTGCTGGAAGCAGTGCTTAAACAATGGAAAAAACACAAACTTTGTCCAAAAACCTCTCATGTTTAACTGTTTTCCACTTTTTCTTTGGCCATTTTAGCCTTTTAGGTCAGGGTGAAGGGAGCATCTGCCATCAAACAAGAAGACAGCCGCATGTAACTACGACGGTGTTTGCTAGTTCACTTTACATGCATTAATGTAATAACGTGGTTAGCCTACTCAACGTAAATTGCACACGAACAACATTAAGCTACTCACGCAGCGAAGAACGGCTGCTGCTGCCATCATCATCCGTCATCATTTCTGCTACACTGGCAGGGCTAGGGGCCAGGACTGTCCTCTTCGGGTTCTTGGGGGATGTTGCTAACTTGGTGCATTTCTCGGCTTTTAAAAAAAAAACCGCTATGCGTCGCCAGGTTCGTCATCAGATTCAAGGTGTTACCTCCTTTGCATAGTATCACCTTAAAGCACTTGTTGCAGGCTGCTGAGTTTGCATCTTTTGCTGTGAAGTACAGCCAGACTTTTGACTGCTTTGCCTTGGGCATTTTTAATCTGTAGCTCTGCTCTAAAAGAACGTACGTACCTTGGCCTGCCTGCTATCCTTGCAAAGGTAAAATGATTGGCTAGAATCCAAAGTGTATGACATCTCGGGGGAGGGGAGAGCACTGAAATAAAGCACCAAAATGTGTGCTGCTTTTCGGTCTGGTTACTACCGTGTATGTCAGAACCGGTGCCGGTACCCATCCCTATCTCAGGGCGATCAGGTAAAAAACTGGTCAAGTCTGGTCACCAACAATCAGCTGATGTGATGTGTTTGTAAAAGGAATGGGTCATAATAACAAAACCTTTCCGTCTTTGCCATGTCATGTGGGAATGTGTAACATTGCTTAAAAAATGCTTAAAAGTTATTTTTGATCATAAAGAAGCACCAATTGCTGTGACAAATGTCATTACTTTGTGTATCACTGTCACTGCTGTTCAAATAAAGCTATGTGAAATATTATTGTATCCCATATCTGAAAAGAAGTTAAGACAACTTACCAGGTGTTACTGAGCTCGTCCTGTTAGTGTTTCTGATCTGCAGTGGAACACAGCAGCAGCCACACTGATTGATTCTAGGCCTGGCAGACATGTTTGCTGGCAGAGATTAAAACCCTGAAAGCAGTGTGAGGAGGACAGTTCAGCTGTGTGTGTGTGTGTGTGTGTGTGTGTGTGTGTGTGTGTGTGTGTGTATAGCAAATACATTAGCAGCTGCTAATTAATTCTCTTAAGATCCACTGCAGTGATTTTTGAAGCAAAAAAGACGGACACTCTCTCGAGGTTTAATCAAGAAATTAATCATGATGATTTTTTTCTGACCCTGTTAAAAATAAAAAAATAAATTATTTACATATGTATTTTTTGGGTTAATAAGCTCTTGTTTTATCCATTGTTGTGCATCACAGCCTAGAAAGAATTGTTTCTGCACTGGCTGCAAACATAGTCACCACATGTGTAGGAGGTGAAAACTATGATGTTCCGAAAACTTAGATGGCCGTTACAACACCAGATGGGCAGTCATGTACATCTGAGGTGACACAAGGAGAAATGGGTGGCTTCCAAGAACACAAGAGATGGCATTGTGCTGAAAACATTTTGGCAAACAAACTGCACAAATGATTATTTTTAGACCCAGGAAATAAATGCTTATCTCTTTAGAGTCGAAGGAGAGATGTGACTAGATTGAAATGCTAAGCTGAAGCAGCTGTGTACAATCTGATGGGCTTTGATTTAGAGGAGAAGAGCTGGTTGCTGCACACAGAGTCTCAGGGTTATATTTTTACAGTGTCAAACTGGTGAATTATCTGCCCGTGTCACAGTTTAGCATTTCTAAATGCTTCTTCCTTACATATTGCATATTTTGTTTTTACAAACAATTCTGTCAAAATTGCCAGTGAGAATAGTAGTCATGCTGCTATGGAAGCAGCTGTTGAATAGCTCGTGAATATAGTTGTAAACAACTAGTGTGGTTGATTATTGGTATAAGAAAATGAGAAGTAAAAAGGGAAAAAAAGGGAAGAATCACATACACATTGTTGCAAACCTGATAAAAAGCTGAAGTAGCTGCTTTATTTCACCTTCAATGAATCTTCAAAGTTTCGTTTGGATTGTTTTGAGTTCATTAATATTTGACAATTCACCATAGTTCTGTTCTAGTTTAAAGAAGTTGTACACAAACTAAGCAACCTAGTGCTGTAAAATAAGTCTGCAGCTGTATTTTAATCACATTATTAAGACCATGATAACAAAAGACAGTATCAGATCATGTGTACGTCATCTTTAGAGCCACTCCAAACCCTTGAACTTACTCTGTAATATCATTTTGTAAAACAGAGTTAAGCTCAACTTCAGTGTTTTCACACGGGATTGTCGATTTTAAGAGTAGAAAAGGTGTGGAAAGCTACTCAAGCTGTTAGCTTTCTTAACGGCTTGTCAGACAACACATTAAGAAAACATTTATCTGTTCCTTTGTGTTGGAATTAAAAGAATGAAGTTTAGTCTCTTGGGTGAATATATGACTTCTCTTTCCAACAGTTTCTGACGTAAGCGAGGACTACTGTCAAATAAAGGAACACAGGGAAGTTGTTTTTTTGACGGCTCAACTAGTATTTGCTTTCGAGACTGGCTTTTTGGCCATACTGATGTAATAAAAAAAGTGGTTACTTTTTACTTGTACACTTATATAGATTAATAACATCTCTCTTTTAACATGCTAACTGAGGCCTGTAGAGTCAGAGATGTAGCTCTCGGGGTTTTGCAGTTTTTGCTTTGCTGGGATGGTTATTCTTGGAAAGATTGAATGTTTCATGCTTGCAAATAGTAGAATGATACTCAAACGGCCGTGTTATTGTAGGGTCTGCCTTACAATATAAAGCGCCTTGAGGCGACTGTTGTGATTTGGCGCTGTATAAAAAAATTGAATTGAATAGAACCCATCTCAGATTGATGAGCATGTGCTTCTCGAAGGTCATTGCTGATATCTTTCCTAGTTGCCATTGTGTTAGCACACACCTGAATGCTCCAGACTTGCAGACTGTCAAAACTGCTTGTTTTTTACTTCTCAGTCGTAAAAGGCTGATGAGGTATTGTTGTCCCCCTGCCGGGCAGGTGGGCAGACAACATGGACACCCAAGTTTGTGAATGCGATAACTAGAGAATGAAGTCACATAGGTGTTTCAAATTGATACCATAAGTGCATCTACTAAAAATCTTTGAAAACTTTGAATCTCAGTGACCTTGACCTCAGAAAATCTAGTCAATGTGGTAACGACTGTTTTTTTTGGGTTTTTTTAGAAATGCTCACGCTTACTGATAATCTGTTAATGAAGTGTATTTGATTAGCAGCATAGAGCTGCTACTTACTGCTTCCACAGGAATTAAAAGTAGTAAGGGTGGACTTAGTTATTCACCCTTCTTTGGCATTTTGTCTTAATGTTTGTGGTTGAATATGTCATGTGGCATTGTTCATATGAAGTCGTATTTACGTCATTTTAAGACCTGCTTGGGACTAGAAGATTTTTTTAAATGATGTTGTGTTATGTAAACTTAAGTGAAAGAGGATCTACTTTCTTTTTACCATGACTGTTTTACTTTTGCACCCTTAGTTCATATTTTAAAGTCTTTCCTGTTCTGTCTGTGAAGGTTCTTAGTCATCCAGGTCATCGTAGTCAAAGGAGCTTGCAAAGGAGCTTGCAAAGAGTGTCCCCCCACAGAGGTCCCTCTGTGGGGGGACACTCCCACTAGGTTTATATCTGGGACTCCCCACCATTTGACCTTAGAACTGAAGAAGCTTCTCGGATGAGAGGTGAAACGTCTTCAAGTAACTTAAAGAAGTCCAGACGCTTTTCTTTGCAAGCTCCTTTGACTCTTTCCTGTTCTACTCTTTTACCTCTCTGACAACTTTCTGACCCCATTTTTCACTAGACAATGAATCAGTCACAGTCTATGAACTAACCTCTTTTAATTAAAGAGATTAGCATTGAAATAACATAGTTTCACTTGTGTCAGCTGCTTCCTAATCCCTTACATCTCTTAGTAGAATTCTTGTACTGAACAGTGATTCCAACTACACATGCTTGTTTCTGTCCTTTGTGATATCCAGTGTAAATCAGGTGCTGACAGTTTTGATAGGCGTTTCTAACATTCATCCTGGATAAGAGCTCTCCTCCTCTCCTCACTACGCACCTGTTCTGGCCTGCTTTGTGTGCCACCACGCAGGGCTCCACATTTTACTTTTTCCATTTTGTCTGTTTGTTTGGATGCACCTCTCTTTGTGCTCTCTATTCCCTGTTGACGCACCAAAATGCATTTACATGCCACAGTTAATTAATTATTCACCATCTCTCTTTTGCTATCCCTCCTCCTCCATCTGAGCTTTTGTTTGTTTTTGTAATCCTTAATTTTAGTTTCTTAGGATTACACTGAAAATGGTGCTTGTTTTATATGCCTACCATTCATAACGTCTGCCTGCTTCCCCCCATCAGCCTGTACAAACAAAGCTACTGTAGTTCTGGTCTGTCTGATAGCTTAAGCTGAGAATGGCGATTGTGTGAACTGCGTGAGCTGCTGAGAAACCGAACGCTGTGTTTCTTGGGATGCTGATTGTTACTGTGTAAACTACATACAGATGATGCATCAGGATTGGTGTTTAGTCAGTTTGCTCCTTGTTGATTTCCTTTGTTTGAATCTGGAGGAGTGCTCAAAATATGCATGCATGCATGCATATTTTGATGTTCATTTTTTTTTCTCTCACAACCTTTTTCATGCCTTACACGTTTTTCTGACACATGGGTTTGTGGTATCTCTCACACACTCCTCCCCAGAGAATGTGGGGACTAGCTTTTATACACCACTGTAAGTGTGTATGTGTGAAATCTGTAGCAGGAGAAAGAGCAGGCAGCTTTGTGTGTCTGCAATACTACACAGCCTCTTTCTGTTTAGGCCCCAAGGGAATGAGAGAAGGAGCAGAAGGCATGGGACAAGACAGCAATTTGTAGGGAAGTGCTGGTTAGAGCAACACATACAAGTTCAGGAGGTCAGATGTTGTTTTCTTATGCTGTAATCCCAGTGGACTGTGTGTTATTTGTAAGATATGGTGTTGAAGGCACCTTCAAATGCATGAATGCTTAGGTTTGGGGCATGTTATGCAGTTTTAATGGGCTTTACACAGCAAGCACTTTTGAACTTTAAAACCATGCTCTTTACTTACTAGGGGTGCAACGATACACAAAATTCCCGGTTCGGTTCGGTTCGATACTTTGGTGTCACAGTTCAATATTTTTTTTGATACAAAAAAATGTTCATGCCTTTAATTTGTAATTTATTAAAATTATAAATATATATTTTAAGTCAAAAGTACAGTTTTTAAATTTAATGTTGCTGAAACAACAAAGTAATAAAATAATAAATCTATCTGATCGAGAAATCACTCATCTTTGGAAAAGAGAGTTTATTACAGAGAAATGGCTCTTTCCAAAATAAAAGCTATACTATACACTTCTTCTGGGCTATATTCTCAGCAGCATATTAAACATATCAGGTCCCCATAAGGAGAATCATGTGCTAACGGCTGTCTAAATGACTCGGGTAAAGTTTGTAGCATGCGCTTGTTGTTTTTGTCTGCTTCCACTCGTCTTTGCACTAGGATGATGTCGGCGTAAATGTGCAGTCATATTCGTTATGTTCCCACTAGTGCTGTCAGCGTTAATCTCGTTGAAATGACGTTAACGCCACAACACGGCAAATCTCCGTTAACGAGCTACCGCGGATCGCCCCGTGCGTGGGGCTGGACAGCCAACACGTTAACGAGCTAACTGCGCTAACACACTAGTTCCCATCAATGTAATTGAGCATTGCTGGCACATCCAACATACTGTTTTACTTTTGTCCATAACGCGCTTACCTTCAGGGTCATACGTCACATGAAAACCAAAATAGTTCCAAACGCCAGATCTGAATGAGGGTGGGGGAGGTTCAATTTGCCATGTTGCAACGAGAGCTTAGCTTCTGTCTCGCTAGCTTGCCCTGCGCTCAGTGAATCTGCGTTCGACTACTCCGCCTAGGCTGCACTGTCGAGCGCAGATCCACTGAGCGCTCAACACAGACAACATCGTCAAAAGGAAAGTTGATCAAATAAATTAAAAATTTTGTATTGTTCGATACATATGCGTACCGAACCGAAAGCACTGTATCGAACGGTTCAATATCGATACAAGTATTGTTGCACCCCTATTTCTTACAATGTTTAAGTAATTATGCATAAAAATCTAAAGATGATTGTATGAGATAATGTGAATGCAGCTCTCGGTCATCCATTTGAACTCCCTTCTTGCTCCTTTTAACCAAGTATTTTCAGATTGATTGCCCTTCATGAATATAAACCTGTTTGAAATTTGCCATGGTTAACATGAGCATCCATGATTGGCACAGTATATATTTGAAAGACAAAGTTTAATATGATACATTCATTCACAAAAATATCCCACTAGATGTGGCAGACGACCACTCAGTGTAAGGTTTATGCCACAGCTGCCACAGTACTGGTAATCATCAAAATGTTGATATCCAGGAATCTTTAGATTTATTTTTTTATAATAATTTTACAATAATTAAAAAAAATAGAACATAATATTGTTGACATTGTTTTGGTTTAGGATGAAAAATGTAGTTATTTACTTCCGTTCCTCAGCAGAAAAGAAAACATTTTAGTGTTTGAATGTTATGCTTGATTATTTCTGATGTGTTCTGGTTGGGTATAAAACAAACAGCATTTTCGTGTTGTCTTGTTCTGCTGTTGGATGTGTTTTTTAACCCAGTGTGTGTGCATGAACTGTTACTACTTTGTAATGCACTGTTGCTTTCACTGTACTGCATCTTTCTCCCATCAACCGCCCCTGTTGCTGCTGCTGCTGCAGCTGGATTTGGTCTTCAGGGAGCCTTGCTAGCTCTGACTAATCCTCAGAATGACAGGAAGCAGAGCACTGCTGTGCCCAGCTTGTTAGCCTGTAGCCTCCACCACCATGGTCTGTTCATTCTTTGCTGCAAATAAACTTGGGAATTTGATAAAGTTGGGAAAATGATTTTAGTGAAGTCTGAATGAGATGAAGTGCACTGGCTGGGTTGCACAGTTTAGTCTGTGTGTGTCACAGAGTGTGTATGTGTGTGTGGATGTCATCAGCCTTATGTCATCCCTTGTTGTGAGTCAAGAATCTAAAAGTTCAAGTCATGTTATGCTCGCTACTTGTACTCAGTTTGTGTTCTGTCATTCTTCTCCAACTACAACATTGCTGCTGTTTCTCTGAGCATTATTTTCACAGCTTTTTTCCCTTAGTTTCCATGGCATTTTTGTTCTTTCCCAAAAAACAGACACTCAGACTGCTCTTAGAAGGCCAAGCTCTGAAGTGGTGCCCCCCACTGCAGCTCAGTTCAGGGTTATAAAGGGCGTTCATACAGGAAGTTTCTGTTGTCACCAGAAACTTAGTAAGTCAATGACATCAAGCAAGTTCAAGGGATGACAGGTGAACTAACTACTGGCAGTGGGCCCTGAGTTCAATTTTTCTCATCCTTGATGCAAATGAATGAAGCAACTAATGATAAAAACAAGGGATACCATGAAGTGATATGAGGGGAGGTTGTGAATACATGAGGGGGTTACCTTGCTAACTGGAGCCAGAAATGAGCACTAGTGACCAACATCCAGCTACAAAGTGATGTTTAATGAATGAATTGGTGAGAGTGGCAGATGTACTCTGACCCAGTTAATCAGGAAGTGTGCATGTAGTCTGAAGGTGCTACACAGCATTACAAACTCACATCTACATCTTGCAACTGTGTACTGTCATCAGGAGGCAGTATCAAGAATGTGGGATACTGTTGTCCAGGTGCTGTTGATATTCCACAGAGGAGACAAAATTGGAAACATAATTTCTTTGTAATAAAGTGAATGTTAAAAACAATGAAACTGTTAACTGCATTCATTGTCTTTGCTTCTTCCTCTTTGTGGTGAACTTCACGGTTGCTCTCTTTCCTGTTTCAGCTAATGCTTCACTAGTCTGCTTTCTGCCTATGCACAGCATTGATTTCCACAGTGAGGCATTTGGACGGCATACAGATGTGTCTATACATCCTATACAACGAGTGAATTCCCAGAATCGCTTTCTTTGTTTAGCCAAAAAGCTTGCTATGGGACACTAATGTGGGGGGATATATATTTTATACACACACACATACACACACACACACATACACACACACACACACACACACACACACACACACACACACACACACACACACACGGTGGGCCATTTATATGGATACACCGTAATAACATGGGAATGGTTGGTGATATTAAAGTCCTGTTTGTGGCACATTAGTATATGTGAGGGGGCAAACTCCTCAAGATGGGTGGTGACCATGGTGGCCATTTAGAAGTCGGCCATCTTGGATACAACTTTTGTTTTTTCAATAGGAAGAGGGCCATGTGACATATCAAACTTATTGGTAATGTCACAAGAAAAACAATGGTGTGCTTGGTTTCAACGTAACTTTATTCTTTCATGAGTTATTTACAAGTTTCTCTTTGTTCACAGCCATTGACATGTCGAAGAGGTTAACACGTGAGGTTATATAGATAGATAGATAGATAGATACACACATACACAGATCATCTGTAATCCTTCTTTTCTCTTTTTGTTTATATGTATGAAGGAAAAACTTTTAATAAGAAGGCATTGTTTAAAAGAGCTTGAAGACAACCATCTGGTTCTACACCAGTGCAGACGTTGTGCTGAACATTATTAGACATCACCCTAAAATGTGTGTTGGAATTTCCTTCATTATAAGGGTTGTATTTGTAGGAATCTATTAAATTATGCACAGTAACCACAATCCCACACTGAAATTCAAGCTCTCTGTATTAATGTTAGTCATCTCACTAGATTGCAAATCCCACCTAATCCTGTTAAATTGCAATCTCAGCTTTCAAGAGTGTCATTTGTGTGGAATTAAGGCTGCCAGCTGACCAGCTGTAGTTTGACATACACAGCTCATTCAAAGCAAATCTCAAACACAGTCTGTCACTCTACATCCTCTGCTCCTCCTCTCCACACAGAGCATCACATTACTGACGCAGGCTAAACTGTACTGAGACAACCAGTGCTGAACCCCGCAAGAATGAAGTGTCCAGCCACAGTGCTGCTGGCACTTCTACAAAACATCTTGTAACAACAAATAAATCTAAAACAAACACCACCAAAATTGAGTGTTGTGGCGTTCTTAACACTAAACAAAGCACAACGCTTGTTCTAATAGGTAACCTAGCACCGGCACAAGGGACAGGTGGAGTTCAGCACGCAGATGGGTCCAATATGATCCGGCAGCATCTGTATCTAATCACATAAAACAGCCACTGCGAGATGTGGAATTCTGGCCCAATAGCAGCTTCTGATACAGTTTAATTTTTCCCCCATTTTCTATTTTTTTTTTTTTTTATTTCTTCCTTTGTTTCACAAAAAAGAATTACGTAAAACTGAACAATTTTTCAGTTTGTCTTTCAGTTGTCTTTCACTTCTATTTATAAACATTTAATATATGCAGAATGAATGTGTCACATTAATAATTACCTACTCACATTGATAAACCTTCACAACAGGGACCTGGCTAGTGCCAAGAAAGGGCTGGAGATGGATGCGCAGGAGCCAGACCTTCCAAAAAAGAGCAAAGGGTGTGCCCACTGTGGGTGAATCGTGTAAATGTACCTAGGTGGTTCACTCAGAGAAAGTCTGTGTGGGAAACTTTAGGTGTTACAATTTGAAACTGTTAACAATCAACTAGTCAGAGACCACGTAAGCCATACTTAAAGTGATACTTTAACCGGATTTGATTTAAGTGTGTTTTCCCCTCTCTCCTTTTCTCATTTTCCTCAGTCTGATAGACCGCATGCTTCAGAGGGATCCCAAACAACGAGCCTCCCTGGAGGAGATTGAGAGCCATGCCTGGCTGCAGGGGGTGGACCCATCCCCAGCCACCAAGTATAGCACTCCCCTGGTCTCTCACAAAAACCTGTCAGAGGAGGAACATAACAGCATCATCCAGCGCATGGTGCTGGGAGACATTGCAGATCGGGAGACCATAGTCGAGTAAGTTGTGCTTCAGCTTTTTCTCTGGTGTTTGCACAGTGAAACCACAACAGATCCAGGGTGATGTAATCACATTTTTATAGGGTGTTCTCTGCTCTTAGTGATCACTCAGAGCACAAGTCATTGGAGTCAACTTTAAAGATTTTACTCATGAGCATTTGTAGATGGGGGAGCTGTTTGCCTTTTTAGAACCTCTTTTTATAAAATGCAGTTCAGTGAAGCCATAAATGTTTTGGCTGCTCTTCATTTTAAAAGTAGGCGATTAAGGGGAAATTGTCTCTCACTTCAAAACTGATATCATTTGCAAACTCATCAGGAAACCTTATTTGAAACGGAACTCATTAGACCAACACAAGCATCATCAGTGCCGATTGATGCCTTTTTATTTTTGAGGAGGGGGTCAATGAACAGATTAGCCTATAACTTTTGAAACTTTAATAAAAATGACACCAACGGCACTAAGCAGTCACAACATTTTTCTGCCATTGTGAAACCTGTTTCACTTTAATGTACAATTGTACAAGGAGCCAACTAACACAGCACGCATCAGCACAAAGCCCAGAGCTTCCTGACAGATGTTTAACTGAAAGAAGCATCAGCTCGTTACCTTCCAGCCCTCAGAGAAGCCTGGTGTGTGCTTACATACTGAGAAGCAGAACGTAAGAGGAATTAAACAGAACAGCTGTTGATTTCAGAGTCAGGATTTCAAGTTCACACTTGTTTCTGACAAACTTGCAGTTCACTGTGAAGATATTACCTGTGGTGTGATAGAGTGAAGAAGAATATCTCTGTATGTGTGGGGATGCTGGCCTTTGAAGAGAAAGAGGCATTGAGAGTTTTTTTGTTGTTGTTGATTTAAAGTTGTATATAAATGAAGACCTTGCCAGCAGAGTTCCACACAGTTATGATGAAGCTTATCAGCAACGGTTAGGTTTCTAAGTATGTGGAGATGTTCCAAAACATGCAAATGGACTGGCATATTTATAAGACTTTTCTAGACTAATTGACAATTCAAAGCATTTTAGGCCACAAGTCACATTTATTCATGCATGCATAAAGTGTTTTATTCTATATTTCACACCCACAGGTGCTTTAGTACCAGTTAACCAACTGCATGTCTTTGCACTGTGGGAGATAAACTGGAATACCTGGAAGGGTCCCTCGCAGGCACAGGGATATCTGTAAACACCACATAAAAGTAACCCAGCAGGGGTCAAACCCCTGGGTAATACAGTGCTGGGTGATACAGTGTTAATTCATACTGGTGCTAGTTTTAATAGCTTTCTACTGTGTAAAGTTGAGCCCTGAGCGTTACATATGTTAGCAGGAAACAGATCATATTTTGGTGGTACCCAAATGCAACATCAGTGTTTTGACTTTTCTCTATGCCAGGGATGGGGAACTCCAGGCCTCAAGGGCTGGTGTCCTGCAGGTTTTAGATTTCACCCTGGGTCAACACGCCTGAATCAAATGGTTAGTTCATTACCAGGCCTCTGGAGAACTTCAAGACATGTTGAGGAGGTAATTTAGCCATTTAAATCAGCTGTGTTGGATCAAGGACGCATCTAAAACCTGCAGGACACCGGCCCTAGAGGTATGGAGTTCCCCCACTCCTGCTCTATTCAATACTGAGTTATTGAAGCGCTGTCAGATCAAGTTCTTTGTTTCTATGAAAGCTGCAAATATTTTCTGTGTTTGTAGGGAGCATTGATTTCTGATGGATGTGTTGTGTCAGTGTGTGTGATGTTGTTACTGCAATTAGGCTTTAATCCACACCCTCCACTCTCCTCTTTCATGAGTTTCATGCAGCATCAATCTGCTGCATGAATCTTCTAAATCTAAACACACAGTGAAAGCAACATGGTGATCAGGCAAAAATTGAATATTCTATGAGTGCAAGGGACTACGGGCGAAATGACTGCAGGCAACATGAAGTGGGTGGGACCTGAGATAAATTTGAAAGTGAAGAATACTGTTGACTGACATCATTTGGATAGTAATCTAGGCAACCGGAGTGTGGAATGTCGACAAGCGACCTGCCATTAGCTTCATAGCGATGTGTGACAAATAAACGGCGTCTAATGTGGAGCGCCGCTTTAACAAGTGTGTTCATTCAGTAACAGCCCTGACAACAAGATTTGAATAAGCTATAATACATTCGATTTAACACACTCGATTTAAAAAAAAAAAAAAAAGTAGATGCAGCACATTTATTAACAGAAATAGCCAGAGGAAATTACTATTTATTTATTTATCTTTATAAATTAATGCTGCAGTTAATGTAGTGTTATCAGTCTGCTTTCACACCGATAAGGTGCAGACAGATATTGGCTTAGGTGCGTCTTTGCACACTGAGTAATGAGAGATGCTGTAGATGTAGGTGGTAGGTTAAAACAGAAGGGAAAACCTTCTAACGGGAAGAGCAGTGGAGGAGCCAGGGAAGTAGAAAATATAAACTCACGTTGTTTAAACTATAATTCATTTACAAGAAAACACTAAAATACTCTGGCCAGGCAGAACATGAAATTAATGGCCTCAGCCACGAAGATAAAGTCCAATAAAAGTCCAAACGGTGGAGAAACCGGCAGCATCGTCACCGTCCTGTCTGCCTCTTTGTTCTGATGCCAACTAAAAGGAGAGAGGGGCAGCAGCAGTCACAATTCTTTGATTCCACCGGAGATTCGTCCTACATGGGACTGATCGGGACTTACCCCGGATGGGCAGAGCTCCGAACTCTGCCCGCCACTTTGCTGTGCTTCACACGCATAGCCATGGTCTCGCCATCTCAGGGACATAAGGCGCCATCCCGCTGCCTCTCAATCCCCTGCCATGGGCCTCTCTCACCGAGGAGCTAGCTCCCCTCAGCACCAACACAGACCGCTCTGCTCATCCCCAATCACTCTCTCCAATGCGCAGTCGTCTGCGATCTCCAGTCCCGTTCTCCTTTGCCGCACGCCCCAGCAGCTGCCTGTAGCCGGGCCTCCGTGCTGCTCTGAGCCCGGTTACCACGCCATGTTTCTCCTGATGTTTCTCACGCTCTCTCTCCCTATTATTGAATAGCTGTGGCGAACCCTGATTGGTCCCAGGTGTGTCAGATTAATCATCAGGAGGGGCGGTGGAATGGGCATCCCCCCCGGAACAAATCACATATCAAAACAAAGGAGCATGCAATAACACCACAAAAATAAAACACTACACGCTAATAAAAAATAAAACACAGCACTACATGCAAGGAAATAAAAACACCAAGTTAAACTTGTCCGTTCCACCCTGTGACATCTTTACAGTGTACTGCAAGTCTACAGTGTAGGCAAAGCTATAGCATAAGCCTAGCTTTTAAGCTGAACCTTAGGCTGTATCCTGATGTGCACAGTATAAATCACAACAATGCAGACCTTAGTGGGTGTGATTGCTCTGTTTGATTGTAATATGTACTGTATATTGATTAGCACCATGAGAAAACGTGATGTAAAAGTGTATATTTATGTCTAACTTGTTCACCAAGCTTATGCAAATTCTGATGCTGTAGACATGGGCTCTTTTTCTCGTTTTAACCACGATTCTAAAGACTTCTCTCCTTCTTTGGTGTCAGTAAAAGGATTGGTTGTTCAAGGTTTATTAGTTCCAAGTCCGACATGTACATGAACTTAGTTTTTGTGGTGAACTGTAGATAAAGCTAGACAGGGAGAGACACTGTACAACCTGTACCAGCAAAAGCACGGAATCACACTCATGTCATTCACACACAGCAAAGAGTGATCTGGCTTACAGTAATCCACATCAAAGAACAAAGCAGGCTGATACCCATTGAATACATAAAACCATTCTAAAATATATGTCCTTCTTTAAACATTTTCCTGGTGTTTTGAGCTGCTTTGTGTGAAATTAGTTCAATATAGTTCTGTAGAAGTTGACCACATGAGGGGAAGCTGTTACTGTGAAACGGCAGTGTCACTGGCTAATGATATCTCAGTGATGTTGTTACCAAATGCACTGCACTGTGTTTCAGAAGCAACTCTTTATGCCGTGTCCCTTTTCAAAAAATTCCACACCCATCAACTGCACTGCACACAGTATACGAGGAAGGGAAGAAATGAGACTCAGGAAAGTCATAGTGTACCAACAAGTTTCAAAGACCCTTTATAGAATACATGGCCCATTTATGAAATTATGCAAGGGGCAGAACAAAACCAATTCATATACTCTTATGTCATAGATGCACACCCTGTGCATTCCCAGGATTACTCTGACAACATTGCCTGTTTTAGTGTCTGGTTGTGAAACTCAAAGATCGTTCTGCTGTCAGAGGTGCAATGTAAATGTAGAGAACTCATTCCTCTGAGCCAGCGTCATCGTCAAACTCATTTTACATTAAGGGCCTCACACAGCACACCTTTTAATTAAGTGGGCTGGATTAGTGAAACTCCTTTCTATCAGCGTAAGGACATTCAATTACACATTTAATACCTAAAATATATATGCTCCATAATCGTCTGTGTTGTGTCTGTGGAAAATGCAGCACTGTCAGGGGACTTTGTGATCTTTGCAGCACAATTGTCGAGTTCACTGTCTGACGATGACGTGGAAAAACTGGATTTTCTTTTTTGAAATTGCACTTATGTGTCTCAGTGTATTTCAGGATGTTTGTAAATGGATCACCTGTAACTTCTTTTATCTGGTACAGGCTTAGAGAAGCATGTTTCACTTGGTCTTTTGGTTTCAGCTTTCAGAAAACTTTGGCTAAAGCCCAAGTGAATATTTTCAGAATGCACTTCCTTACACTTTACACATGCAAGCAAAACTATGTTCAGTGGGTTTTTTTTAAATATACATTGTTATGTTGTGGTTTTACTGGTTTAACTTGCTTGAGATGAAGTTAGACTGTATGTAGCCCAAGAGCTAAAATGAGTTCTCAACTCCTTTTTTTTTTTTTTTTTAAATCCAACATGCTGTCTACTTTATATGGTCCTAAAGTGTGATTTGTTGTTTCAGAGCCCTAGAGACCAACAAATACAACCACATCACAGCTACATACTACCTGCTAGCAGAAAGAATCCTGAGGGAGAAGCAGGAGAAGGATGTGCAGACCCGCTCCTCAAGTCCCAGTAACATCAAGGCACACTTCAGGTAAAGAGCAGCAAAAAACTCAAACACTCCTAAAGAAAGGAAATTACCCTTCTCATGCGTGCACAAAAATTCAGATATTTTAGCAAACTCATCGAGAGCGTGAGTAACAAAATATCACTGCTTGTGGTCATAATGAGGTCTGAGTCACGGTATGAGCCCAGAAGAGGGCAGCTGACCTATCTCTCAGCTGCCTCACACGGCAACCTGTCTGACTCCACTTTGCAGGGCTCAGCACAATTACTTAAGACTAGATCTCTAAAGGTTTCATTTCCATTTCTGGGTTCACTGAGCCTCCACCTGCTGAGCTCAGGGGAGACGATGCAGAGGAGATGGTCTGAGTCATTAGCATATTCTCCAACCTTTTAAAGTTCACCCTTTGTCTTGATGTTTCCATTACTGCAATTTTTTTCTAATTCTAAAGTGAAAAATGGGAGCAAGGCTCCCATCCAGCTAGCTGTCATATCACTAAAAACTGAAAACATATCCTGGTTCATGCTTTAGCTGTCCCAAGTATTTCCTCTTTGTTGCCTTGCCAACATTCTTCCTTTGGTTATAAAAGGAAGAGAGACAAAGGAGAGGAACAAATAAGGAAGAGAAGAGTGAGGAGGCTTCAGCGGGACTGCTGTGGTTGTAAAACTCCCTGCACATTCCCCTATTCAGTTTTCTGTGAAATGCTCAGTGGAGTTGTGTTCAGTGAAGGAGAGGCGAGGCAGAGAAACGCAGCGTAGAGACAAAGGTGGACGAAAGACAGGCAAACTTGCGGTTCCAAGTATAATTATAACATAACATAGACTATATCGATATAAACGATATTGTCACATCTCTTATCTCGTATAAAAATATATCCATATATTCTAGCTAGCTCACTTTTGGACCCAGTCTCAAGTGGCCATTAAAAGAATTACAGTTGTTAGAAGTTTGATCGTGTTTTTCTTGAGTAAATGCTACACTTGTGTACACCCTTAAACATAGTTCAGATCAAGAAGGAAGCATACACATCGTATCTTTCGCTTATCAGAGTGGTTTTCTGCCAGAGACATAGAAATGATCCAGGTCCTGTACGCTTGCTTGTGAAGAAGAATTGAGCTGCAGTTTGAGCGATGGGTGACATGCAGATGATGTAAAAACACAGATTTGAAATTACTTTATTAATAGAGACACTTCATGGGATAAACTGTATAACAGATTGCATACTGAATACTGACTGTTCTTTGATTTGAAACACTCTATAAAATATATTTGGTGTTACTCAGATAACATGAGCTTTAGTTACAACTGTATTATTGCCCAAATCTGTCTTAGTTTACCAAGAATATTCTAATTTTCACTGGCTGACATTCACAGGTCCCTGCATCACTGACTAATCTGCTTTACAAGCTTCTTTTTTTCCTTCCACATACAGACTGTGTTTCATCAGTGCATTATTCATTATACCACTGAATAGAGAGGCTGTGGTTTAGCTAACAATGAAAAAAGATACAGTGTGGCCTTTGTGGCAGCTCTATTAGAGGATGGTAAAATAAATAAAGCACAGTAATGAACTGTAATTGGATTTGTCAACCTGATTTAAAAAGAAAAGCCATGATTTCCATAAAACATTTTGCAAAATCAGTTATCACTCATCCATTATCTACAGACACAAGCTAATTTCAGCCTCGCTTTCTATTTAAAATCCTTTATTTATCAATCCTTAACTTTTCGGGGGGGGGGGGGGGCTGATTATTTTGAATGATTCTTTTGATTTAGTCAGTCTACTTGTTCTAGACTCCAGGAAGGTAATCCCACTTTGTGTTTGTGTGCACGCTCGTCCATAACAGAGAAAGTGGAGCCACATCCACATCAATTTATAGTAACTTATAGGACAGCATCTGTTCCTTTTAACAGAGTGTAGCTTTAATAAATATAGCTGCTATAGAGTCAGACCAAAATAAAGTTCATCAGTCAGTTAATCAATAAAGAATTTAATGCTCTCTTCAGCCAAACTGTACTTCAGGTCAAGGTCACATTTCTTGTTTTACGGTCAATAACCTGTGAATTGTGATGGATCATGAACCAGATGATCTAGTCTGGCGGCTACAAATAGTGATGAACATTTTGATCAAAACATTGGACACTGTTTATAGTTAAAGTTATAAAGATGCTCATAGCTCCAAACCCTAAGCCCTCACTGTTAATTACCTACGTACAGTTGGATACTGCTGCAAGTGATTGCACTGGATGAACAAAAAAGCACCCTGCGTCATGTCTCTAGTTAAAATCTCTTCCCACTTATATACTGTAATGATATTATTTACTAGGGGTGGGGGAAAAATCGATACTGTGTAGTATCGTGATATTTTGTTTGCTAATAATGTATAGATACAGGGACAGCAGAAATCAATATTTTGTTACAAAAAAGGTTTTTGTGCTCTGACTTCAGAGCATGTTGATCCTTTTTCTGAGCAAGAATCCTGACATTCCTTCACTGTCCAAATGTGTTTAACTTTTTTATGGCAGCAATAAACATGACATTGGGGAGGGTATAAATTGACTATAAAGTCTTTTGAAGATCAAAGAAAACGTATCAACTGATGCAATCCTTTTTCTTATCTCTACAGGCAGTCCTGGCCCACCAGAGTGGATATGCACCAGGATATTGAGGACAGTTTAGCAGCTTCATCCATCTCTCACGCAGGAGGCCCTCAGTCTCCTGCTCGCAGTGCTGAGAACCTGCTCAATGGACATCGCTCTAAAGCCATGATGGAGCTGGGCAGACGGGAAGAGAGCACGGTGACTGACTCTCCGGGGTCGGCACAGGTACACTCGTCATCATCTCTCGTCTGTATCAAATGAAGCTTTTTTAAATACATGAAACGCAGTGCTAGTAGGACCATCTGAGAGTAAATAGGATTGTTATTGCCTCTGTAGTAAGTTGTTCTGTTTGTGTGTGTGGTTCTTTTCTGGGTCCTCAAACTTTACACATGGGTAAAGCCTAAAGGCAGGGACAGCAGCAGTGAGAGTCATTTTCAGAACAGAGCACACTTCGCAGCTACTTTCTTACTTTCAGTTGTAAACAGTGCAGCTGATCATACTTGCACCCTGTTTTAATGTCCATGCTCTTGTATTTTCTTCTTGCCTCAGGGAGCGTGTGCTGCTGCTTCAGGTCCTGCTCCCGGCACCATCAGGACTCCCACTCCCTCCACCTCAGCAGCAGCTAAGCAGCGAACCTGCCTGTTCAGGTCTGATCTCTGGACTCAGTATTTTGTGTCCTCAGTATCCCTAAAACTGAAAGCAGAACAATAAGTTGTAATCTATTTCAATGAGTGCATTTCGTAGCTTCTTAAATGTTCAAGCTAAATTTCTTTGTATTATGTTAGAAATTTAATTTTTGAACTTTTATTCAGAAACTAGACAAAATGAGACATCTGAAAATGGCGGCTGTAATAGTCCCGTCCTCCCTGTAGTCTAACAGAGCAAATGATCCATCGAGCAACTGATGATAAAACAGAGGATCGAGTTTTCTGTCATTGCTTTGTGCTTGTATTCTAATGTCAACTCAGTCCTGTCTGATTGTTTGGCAGAGTGGAGGAGGATGAAGAGGAGGAGGAAGAGCAGGACCCGTCTCCCCTACCAACTCAGGTGATCCTGCGGCGGAAGCCCCCCTCCATCACCAACCGCCTTACGTCCAGGAAGAGTGCCCCAGTGCTCAACCAGATCTTTGAAGAGGAGGGAGAGTCCGACGATGACTTCGACATGGACGAGGGTCTGCCGCCCAAACTCAGCCGTCTCAAAATGAACATGGCCGGGAACGCCGGCACCCTGAGCTCGTCGTCGTCCCCGGGATCCACGCAGAAGCGCTATCATCGGCGCAAGAGTCAGGGAAGGGGATCGTCATGCTCGAGCTCTGAGACAAGCGATGATGACTCCGAGAGCCACCGGAGGCGCCTGGATAAAGACTCAGGCTTCAGCTACAGCTGGAACAGGAGGGACAGCAGTGAAGGGCCACCTGGCAGCGAGGGGGGGAACGGTGGAGGCAGCAGCTCAGGGCAGGGGAAGCCCCCCACTGAGGGAGGAGGGTCCTCTGGCCCAGACAGGGGGAGTCCTGGAGCGGGAGGTAACGGAGGAGGACAGAGTGGCAGTGGAGGAGGGGGGAGTGGGGGAGGAGGAGGGGGTAATAAAGGACAAGACAGCCCTTCCAGTTGTTGTAACAACAGTAGCACTACTAACCCGTCCCTTGGCTCTCAGCCCCGGGCCTCGCGCACTGCAAGCCGCAGCGCTGAGCTGGTGGAGAGTCTCAAGCTGATGAGCTTGTGCCTCAGCTCACAGCTGCAGCACCACCACGCTGGGAGAGGTGGTCGAGGGGGTGGGGGGAAATTCATCATAGACCCCCATAGCCTCTCAGGAGGGAGTGTGAAAATCCAGGAGAAGTCCACCTGGAGGATGTGCATCGGGTCCGCCGGGAGCCTGGACACCATCACCCTCCCCACCACCACTATCACCGGCCTGCCTCGCACCCATGCCCCACAACACCATCACAACCGCAAAACGGCGCCGCACGGCGGCCCGGGTGGCAGGAACACTCATGGCAACCTGAGCACCCTGAAGAACAGCGTGATTCAACTACCTCTGTGCGAGAAGACGATCTCTGTCAACATCCAGCGAGGTGGAGGCTCCAGGGACGGCCTGCTCTGTACCTCAGCTCCAGCCAGCTGCTGCCAGGTCATCTGAAGCTCGCTGACACCCTGTGGACCATGACCCACCGACACCAAGTTTTCTCAGTCACTCTTCCCCTCCTGCTTCAGGTAGTTTCTTTGAACACTACTCTGCTTTTGAACCTTCCTGTCTAGTTTGCTGTAGCAGGTAGCTGAGCTCCCACAACCACCTGCCTCTCAGCTCACCACCTCTCCTGTCACTTTTTGTTCCGTGCCCTGCTCCCTACCAATTGTTGGTGGTTATAAATGTCTATTAGTGTTTTTATGTTTTTCATTATATTCTTGTTTTATGTGTCCTGACTGCACTTTGACATTCTAAATGATTTGTATTAGAGCATTTAAAATAAGGAGGCTCGCATTTAAAGTGGACCTGTTCTGCTCATTTCCAGCTTTGTGGTTTTTATTCGTGGATTCTATTAGAGCGGCTTTGTATGAGTCACTGTTTAAAATAATAATTACTTATCCTTTTTAATTTGACTGACTTCATACTAGTTAGTTTACCCTCTGTCTGAAACAGCGCCTTTATGAGAAAAGAAGGAAAAGCAGAATAGGTCCACTTAAAGAGCAGAGCATTAGGGCCACTGTGAAAAGCATTTTGAGAAGTATTTATTGGAGTGTAAATTTAAAAAAAAAAAAAAAAAAGGAAAAATACAACGAGGTAAAATTGTAATTTTACAAACTTGTACATATAAAAGTTGTAACTGTATGACAAAGTTGGGAAGAAAAAGTGATTGTACTCTGAGATAAAGTTTACATTTTCTAGGAGAAGGTCATTATTATAATTCTTATATTCCTGAAAACATATTACAAAATCTTTCACTTTGTCAAACAAAGAATGAAAGATGGTTGATATAGACAAAGTTGAATTTCTTAACATTTTTGGCTCACTATTTCTAACAAAAATCCACAATAATATCAGAAATAGGTGATAATAAATATCAGCTGGAGCTGTTAAGAAGTAATACTAACAGATGGGTAAATGCAACAAGGAAATAACCTATTTACAGTCAGCATGCAGCAAATGTACAGGTGCTAAAACAAACTTGTATACATTTGATTCATCCACTGTGACAAGAAGGTAAATCATTCTTTACAAAGGTCTTAAATAACTGATGTGCAGTTTAGTTTAGTCTGGAAGCCAGAAATTTTGAGTGGCAATGCAGCTTTCAGGAAGATGTTCTTGGAAAACGTGCTGCGTTTACACAACTCAAGGCTACAGTGACAGTTTGGTTTACATTACCACTTTCATGGGACCAGCTCACTCAGAATGATTGATCAGTCTCATATAAGTACTTCAAGTAAAACATTTAAAAAGGTTTACTGAATGTAGTAGACATTTTCAGCTGTTTTTCATTTGAAGGGGGGGAAGCGCCTCATTTTTCATGGGGTCTAAAATGAGCACAGCATACATCTGTGGGTGTGGGAGGGGCTACTGGAAATAATTCATCAATGATGGCAGATTTCCAGATTTAATTGATTTTCAGTAACAACTCCAATTTGTGCTAAATGTGCTGCCAACAGCTGATTCTTAAAAGTAATTTAATTCAAGGGTGGACCGATTGGGTTCACATTCACAAGACTGAGACACCGAAAAAGAGAAAACTAAACTTCTCCATGTCAGCAACAGCTTTGATCATCTCAGCAGACCCCCTGATGTGAATTTAAGAGGACATCAGAGCAACATGAAGTGGTTACAGCAGGCTCAAAGTGTTTAACACAGTTGTCAATACTAATTATTTTAAAGAGCTGAAATATATATTTTTTTCTTATGAAAATTAAATTATTTTGGCCTTTTTAAAGAGTAACTTCTTTCTCCTTTGACCTTGTAAAATACTTAATTTCTTCTTGAAATGGCAATTTTTGACTTCATGGGGGTTTTTTCACTTGTAATATTTTGATCCTTTTCCTTGTAAAATTAAAACTTTAGTCTCATAACTTTTTCCGATTCCCATCAAATCAAAGCTTCTTTCTCAAAGTATCAGTGGTCCAAACACTCCAGGTGTAAAAATCGAAATAACAAGCACTTGTAGTTGCAGCTATAGCGGGCAGCTGGCAGAGGAGAGGGACGGGGACGCCTGCTTATCGATACAACTCAAACTCACACTTCTCCCTCCATTACCTCGAACCTTCGCTCCCCTCTGAACGTTAGCTGCCAGTGACATCGCTGATGATAAATAGAAAAACATAAAGTGGATTCCATTCGTTTGAGTCCGTTCAGCGTGTCTGACCTCCTCTGTCCATGGAGGTGAGAGGAGATGGTGACTTTTCACTCCACTCTGGGCTCTGTATTGCACTCAGACAATCTGTTTTCTGTTCTTTTTTAAGAACCATGTATCCTCTGCTGAATTGAGCTCGGTGCAAACTGTTGGTCATAACCCTTTAAATCTGTACCAGTGTCTCTTTACAGAGGCGGCACGCTTTCAGCTTTTAAATAACACACACACACACAGAAGCTGGTGGGAAGAAGTGTGTGTGTGTGTGTGAGGGCAGCATTGCATTGATACTGTAGCAAGATGAACAAACAGGTTTGGAAGAGTTCCTGCTGACCACACGTTTAAAAATGAGGTGTTCTTATTTTTTTATTCACATGATTTTGTTGTTTATTGACGGAACATATTGTGTTTGCCTGCCATTAACCCAGCTGCTGCTGCAAGAGACATGCAGCTGCTTAACCCTGAAGAATGATCAGAATTTCTGCAGCAACTCCTCCTAAAACATGCTCCGACGTTCATCTCAGTAACACACACTTCTCGTGCCTTTCTTTTAAACAGAATCTCTCAGTGCAGGCTTGAAAAAAGTAGCTCCTCTGACTATGTTGAACCTCGTTTAGCAAGAACAACCTCCACGTTTCCTAACGCTGTTTCTGATGGTGCCTTCACACCAAAAGCAAAGAAAAATTTCATGCTGGACAAACGTTTCTGCAAAACATCTTCTAGAACTGGCTGTGTTTTCATCACATGCCGTGAGGCTTCATATTTCTGTGACGTCATCATTAAACAGCAGTCTTTGTGTCTCGCTAAAACACCTCAGGCTAAGATCAGATTTTTTGTTATTATTTTGCCATATCAACCTCATTGTGGACTGCTGCACTGATATTCTCTTCTAAATGTGTAGAAGAGAAAAATACCAAAATTTATTTCATACCTCAGTAGTGGAATAAAAGTACTTAGTTACATCAGAGCCCTTGTAGATTTAAGTCTTGGCACCTCTTTAATAATCCATTTAATTTGAAGTCCCCATCTGAATTTGCTTTTCCCCAGATATAAAAACCAGTCACCAGGCAAGACAAATAAACACCGCTTTAAAACTTTGGTGACTTCGCCCAGTTACCCTGCAGTTATCTTTGCACTGTGCATGCAGCATGCATCTGTGTCCAATATGTTTTTCCTATGTAGCTCTAGGCAGATGACCGGCCCTCCTTAGTTTGGTTCAGCTGGAGGTTTCTTCCTGTTAAAAAGGAAATTTTCCTTCCCACCATCATTTCTTGTTTGCTCATAGTGGAGTTTTCTCTCTAATATTGTCGGGTTTTAACAGTATAAAGTAACTTGAGGTGACTGTTAAGATTTATTCATCATGCCCTCTGTAGTAGACAAAAGTTAAACTGAAAGATACTTTTCCCCCTCGGATATAGATGAAACACAACTTTGTAAATTGTTGATTGGCTCTATGGGCTTAGGAGCAGAATTCATAACTCTCACATTTCTGTTTCTATATTCTCTGAATGCCGTCACTTTTCCTGGATGTCACATCTGGTTACGTTGTAGCTGAATGAGAAATTATCCAAAAAAAGAGAGACTGATGAGAAGAGAGAGGGAAAAAAACAAACACCTTCATTGCATTATTGTCGTACGTTTCTTCTTCAGGGCATCCAGCAGCCAAAACCATGTTGCTCCCTCCACTGTGCTTCAGTTGGGATGATTTGTTGAATGTCCAAGATGTTTTACACTTTTTTTGTTGTTCGTAAACAGCATCTATCTGTTAAAAGATCTCTTAATTGCTGACATTGGTTTAAGTCATTTTAGATGTGTTTCTGTGTTCGTTTTGTAGACAGTTTGTCTTAAATGATGCATGTCAGTCAGCAGCTGTGATTGAAGAAAGGGGAAAAACCCCATCGTCAGTTTGTGCCTTTTAATAGGAGCTGCATCTCTACAAACCACACACACGGCTCCATACAGAAACACCTGAAATTACGAGTTTGTGTGTGTTACTTCAGTCACACCGCGTTTGTCTGCAATTGTGACTGAGATGAAAGTCGGAGCACGTTTTGAGGAGTGGGTGCAGAAGTCGTGCTGTTTCTTACGGGTTAATCGCTGATGTCCTGCAGCCGTGGTCCTGCCCGCGCTCACGGCCCCCTCCCCCCCCAAAGTTAAGTGTACATGAGGGTGCAGCGTATGTATATACAGTGAAAAAGAAAGTTTATTTTTTAAAACTTGTACATTTTTTTGAGCAATCTGATGTTTGAAAATGTTTTATTTTTTATGATGGGTGGGCGGGTGTGAAGCTTTGAGAAGCGCGTGCCGTGGGTAAACCGGCAGGAAGCGCGCACGAGACAGAGCCTCGCACCTTCCGGCTTTCAGAGCTGGCTGTAAAGACAAACAAACGAAAGTAAGAGAGAGGAAAGGGAAAATGGGGGGTTTCTTTAAGGGCATTGGCAATAAGCTATACCGTGTGTTGCAGCTATCTGTACAGAAACACTTCATTAGTTTCTTTCTTTTAGATTCCAAACTCGTGCAGCCTCACACAGCAGCTGCTTCAGACTCGGAAAAAAACGAAAAACAAGGAATGTTCTAAACATGTTTTCTCTCTTTGGTTGTCGTCTGAGATTCGTTTTTAAAAACCAAATGTAAATAGAGTTGTAAATACGGTGCTCTTTCTCTTTATCTAGAACAGCCGAGTGAACCTTTTGGTGCATAGCTGTACAGTAATCTAGCCTTATGATAATTACTGTAGTAATACCGTATGGGTGTCTCAGCTAAAAATAAAGCTGCGTGAGGAAAAACGATCCGATTCTGTTCATACCGTCGAGTCTGTTTGACTGTTGTCTTACTCAGCTGTATCCAGGTGAATGACGTGCATGTGTTTCAATGTTTGACATTCAATGACACTGAGGAGAGGATCAGGCAGAAATGTAACCGGACCAAAAAGCAACAGAAGAAGAAGAAAATGGTTGAGTTGGAACTGACAAATTTTCAGTGTATTATTCTGTAGTTGATACCTGTTGTCAGATGTTACATATAGCTATGGTAATATCAAAAAATAAAATGTGGAAAACTGTCTGTTACACTCAAGTCTCCGGGTCTTTCTTTTTAAATCATCTGTCCTGACCAGTTTGGCATGTGGGGAAAAATGTGGACAAGAATGTTAATATTAGAAATGGTGATTTGAAAATCGATATAACCAATAGTTTCTTGGTTGGAGTTCCTCACAGAGTCCAGATTAGCTGTCCCTCAGCTTTTTAATCCGTGTGGGTCAGCATATGTGTCAGTGAAGGTGTTGAAAAGCAGCGAGCTGTGATTAACGGGCTGCGTGACACTGAGGAGGTTTACTCTCTACGTTTGGCAACCTCAGCTCTCCGCCTCACTGCTCAAGTAACCAAGAAGTTTCCAGAGCAGATGGTGTGGTACAACTTTATTCAGAGTTGATCATTTTAAGAGCTCTCCATTTCCTGTCCTCACAAAAGACATCAACCAGGAATAAAGAGCAGTTGGACTGAGACGGGACATTTCCAATAAGTACAAACACAGAGCAGATACAGCTGGTTTCTTTGGTTGTGACTTTATTTGAGCATGGGATTATTCAAATCTGGTGTTACATGTTTTTTGCCATGTAAATAGAGCATATAAAAGCAAATATTTGGGACTGCATTGCATTCCAAGGCACCTGGGAGTTTCATAAGAGTGCATTGAAAACATATCCTGCTCTAAGACGGCTCAATGACATCTCTTGGGTATGGAAGCAAAGGAAGGCCAAGACATGGATCATATTGTGAGATTTAACATTTACTGAAGAACCGGTCGTGTTGATAAATGCGCATCCTAAACTTTACTTTTAAAGACTTCTGTGTGAGTTGATGTGTGAAGGTAATTTAGAGTTTTGTCATGTTACAGACCAAACTAATTACATCAGGATCAAATCCACATCATTGAGTGTGTTGATGGCTGCATTGAACCTTTACATCTTTTTGGCCTTTTTTGCCTCCATACTTGCTGTGCTGAGGATAAAAAGCAGATTAGATTGTTGAGGCGAGATACAATCAGGTCAGGCGATTATTAGTTATTACATCCTGAAGGCTTAGAACTCATTTATTCTAATTGCAGTTCACAAAGTTTAACATTTGAACACTGATTGAACCAAACCCAAAGTGACTTCAGCAGCAGAAGAACAGAACATAACAGAAATTACTTAATCAAAAGATTTGGATATAAAATCGTTATTTTCTACAGTATATCATGTGTACAGCATCCCTCTGTGATTTGAACATCTGTCCCATTTATCTCATCCCCTGTACACACACCACTGCAACACAAAACATTATAGTACATCCACTTTAAAGAGCAACGTATAACATTTGGTACACAGCAACGAACCTGAATCAACCGTCATGTATGCTTCGCAAAACTGTACAACTAGTCATGGTGCAGTGAAGATATTGCAGATTAACAGTACAAACCAGTGTGAGGGAATGGGGGAAACAACAGCCACGCAACTCCAAAGGTAACACTTTTGTTCTTGTGAATACATACGCACGTAGAGCGAGCTTCAGAACGGTAATGTAAACCACAGTGTGTCATCATCAGTATCTGCAGGCACACCTATCCTCCTCACTGGACAGTCTTACTGAGCTGCGAGGCTTCCAGCATTTTCTGAAACAAAAGACAAACAGCAACATTCATTCAGTTTACTGCAGAAAACCTGTGTGTGCACGTGTGGTTAGTAATATAAAAGGGCAGCTCATGTTAGGTATGCATATTAGTGGAATGAAAGCAGAGCTAGTCCTTCACACTAAATTCTGGTAGGAAGGAGCTTTGGACATTAGCAGGCTGCTGCTGCTGCAGTCGTTTACACTTAGCGTTGCAGTGAAACTACTTGCTCCTCTGCTCACCTTTAAAGTCAAGTTACCACGGATTATTTATTGAAGTTTTATTAAATACGAATAAAACTGTGTTATTAAGACCTTAAACTCATAGAAAAAGTGTCTATAGAGGTCGAGTCAGAAAGATGTTTTCCTGCAGCCTCCTATGGGACTGGAAGTCTTTCTGCAACCACAGGAATCGCCATCTGGTGGCCTTCAGTTAAAATGCAGGTTTAAGGCACTAATGCATTGTCTGTGAAGGTTCTCAGTCATCCAGGTCACCGTAGTCAAAGGAGCTTGCAAAGAAAAGCGTCTGGACTTCTTTAAGTTACTTGAAGACGTTTCACCTCTCATTCGAGAAGCTTCTTCAGTTCTAAGGTCAAATGGTGGATTATAGATGGCATCTATGTCCACTGTGAGCGACCATCTTTGAACAGAGGCGGTGGTTTACGACACCAACTCTCTGCCATCTATAATCCAGTTTTGAGATCCCTTCCCAGACGCCTTAACGCCCACTCACATCCTGGGCCATCTGACCTCAGGAATTCGCATGATAAGGTGGGGCCAGGTTTCACAATGAACTCACCCGAAACTCTGGCTGATTGGGACCCACACCCAGTTTCACACCTTGGCTCAGGCGATTAGAGGATCATCAGGAGGTCCTTTTGTCCCTCTGTGGGGGGACACTCCCACTAGGTTTATATCTGGGACTCTCCACCATTTGACCTTAGAACTGAAGAAGCTTCTCGTATGAGAGGTGAAACGTCTTCAAGTAACTTAAAGAAGTCCAGACGCTTTTCTTTGCAAGCTCCTTTGAGCACTAATGCATTGGCGTCATTTTTTCTTTCTGCAGGTCACTGAAGTGTTACTGTTGAGGTGAAGAACAAATATTTCAACCTCTACGTCACATTAATATGATGTTGATTGGAGCTGTGTTTGTAGTTGCGTGTAGTGCCCAAAGCAGTCGAGCCCTTTAAGTAGCTCAGAAATAATCAGACTAAAGCCTGGGTGCCTCTGGTTTGTAACAGCTTGAAAACAAAGATGATGGTAGGAAGAGTTGAGATGTTTGAACTGATAAAGGAAGGTAGCCATGACAAATGCTTCGTTTTCTATTTCTCAGTCTTGCACACAATGTTCCCCTGCAGGGTTCATGTAAACTCCACTTTACTGGATGGTGATACCTGTTTTATAAGTCTCCCACAGTCTGTTTCCTAAAATGACATTATGTTGTGAGCAGTGAGAGGACCTGGATTTTTTTATTCACATTTTATTACATGTTTGGCTGCGGGGTCTGGTCATTCTCCTGCAGATGAGAGAGCGAGGACTGGCTCTCGGGATCAGACAGAAGCAAAACAACAACTCTCTACTGCTCTGCTAACTACATGTTTCTCTAAGAGGACCGAAGGACAGTGTAACTCATCTTCGTCGATGCAAGCTTTAGTTACACTGTAAGCAAAAACCTGATCCTCTGTCACAGATCTGATTTTGTCACAGCTGTCCAAACCCCACAGGTCTGCCTGCTGGAACTTTTTCCACAAGGTCACACAGGAGCGCAGAGATGAGGACATATACAGACTAAATGGAGGTGTAGTCTGATAGTGCAGACAGTTTTTAGCTCAAGCTGGCCTTAACAGTTCCAGGTCACACTTTAAGAAATTACTGCGCAGAACTTTGAAGATGTCCCTCTTCCTTTAATGCGGATCTTGGCAGACTCATGTTTTAATCAACTAATTCCTCCGAGCTTCTGGCAAGAGGTTAATTAATGTATTCTAATGCAAACAAAATCTAAAGCCTGGTTTTACATCATACAAGTTAAATGTAATTCTTGCAGACTGGACAAGGTAAAGCAAATCCGTTTTCAACTGTTTAATTATTATAATTCAGTTTTATTTCTCCCTCAACATAAGGGATACTTGCATCATTCAGGACAGAAACAGGCCCCTGTTGTTAGTCAGATAAAGGTGCATTGATTTCTCTGGGTAGTGGACGAGTTGCTGCATAGAGGGCACTGTCATCGGCAGATTGACAGGCAGATTGGTTCAGCATGTCTACAGATATCTTAGCCCAAAGGTGAATCTGTTGATTTACATTCCTACCCTTCACCTACAGCAATGAGCTGGAGCTAATGCCTGGAAAAGTGAAACAGAAGTACTTCTACAGATAGAAGTGGCTGAGTCTGAGCTCATCCTCAGCAATGGGGCAAGAAGCTGAGTCATTCAATAAGAGCTCAGAATAGAGCTGCTACTCCTTCACATTAAAAAGGAGCCAATTACGGTGGTTCAGACATTTGACCAGCATGCCTCCTGGATGCCTAACATGTGATCTGAGAAGACCCTGGGGCAGACCCAGGACGTGCTAAAGGTCTGGGTGGGTGGATGGACTGTGAAATGTTCACACTGACAAGCAGGATGAATGATCAAAGCGAGAAAATGTACATATATGTATGAACACGTGGTCTCGAGTCAGCAAAGCAATTCTTACAAAGTTCTGCATAAACTGACAGACAAAGACGGTGATGCCGTGTCTACACTGAGGGCTAAAAACACTATGAGCACATTAAAGCAACGCTTTAAAGGCTGACAGCTACACCGACACAAATGTGTTTTGCCTTTTCAGACAATCTGCTTTTATGAAAAACACTTGGATATTCTGTTACAAACAAAAAAAGGAAACTATAAGTTGATTCATTTATTTTGAAAAACAAATATTTTTGAAAAATGGTTTTTCACACATTTTATATTCCTAAAACCACAGATTAACAATTCAAATGATAGTTTGTATCAAGATCCTGCCTTGATACAAACACAGCTCATTACGATGAAAATCTTAGATAAAGCATCATCTCTTGCTCACAGTGCTGTCTACAGACCTTCGTCTCTGAGCCCAGAGCCACTGCTAATAGTCCGAACATGTCATTATTCATCAGCGAGGACAGAAAGCAGGACTTTAAAAACCCACAGCACAAACTCACACACAAACACACACAGAGTTGTGTCTCCATGTGTTTAGGGGGCGTTACATTAGATATTTCACAGCGACTTATTTAAACCTTTACCATAATTAGTGCCCAGCCTTACTCTAACCTTACACTGACACTAAACTCGGACTAGTTACATTACTGTGGAGTTTAACTGAAGCTACAACATGAGTAAAATAAACGCTAAAACAAGCTAGTCCACCTTCCACACCAGAGTCAACTCTCGCAACACACGTGACCACCAAAGACATTTTTGTTTGGGACCAAAGAACTCTGGGGACACCTCTAGATCAAACATCATACAGATGTAACACAGTGTGAGGTACAAAAAAACCCCAACAACCTGCAAATACTCCCAAAACATGCACATATGCATTTGTGAATGAAGGTTGAAGTCTTTACACACACACCCACACACTTATTAGCGTCGTGAGGGACGCTGTGTTCTCCTCTGTGAAAATGAATTGTGTGTGCATGTGACAAATGCTGCACTGCTAAACTGCAATGTCTTGTCAAGGTCTGAGGTGTTGTTACAAAGTGTGTAGTATGAAGAGTGCACAGCTCTCTGTTGTGGACCGATTCTGCTGAGTGTTCATCCCTGACTGCTGACTCTGACTTAAAGGAGCTCAGGACCTTATTTAAAGCCCAGTCGCCCTCACCCCGCAAAACTTTAATCACACTAGGAGGCTCAAATCTGGGAACCCATCACTTTGTAATTAAGTAATTAAGTTTTTCAGGCAATGAGCAATTGTTCCTGGCTTCAGTGTCCCTAGCAGATACTCAGATCAAGACATCCTGTTCTATCAATCGGTACCGGTCCATGAGTCATTTGGTAACGGGCCGCGAGAGTTGAGACTCGGGTGTGAAATGTATGGTTTTCAGGGTTTTTAGCGTTATTTTGTTATCGTTTTTTTCGTTTACTCGGTTTTCCTGGGTCTTTTCACGTGTGTTATGAATAAATCTTCTTTTTTTCGGTACCGGTACTAGTTTTATTTTGTTGTATTTATCCGCGACACCTTAAAGGCCGGTCCGTGAAAATATTGTCGGGCACAAACCGGTCCGTGGCGCAAAAAAGGTTGGGGACCGCTGTAACCAGTTACTTTATAACAAATCTAATGCAAAGTCAAACTGCTGTCACACAGAAAAACCTGACAACCTATAAGAACTGAACCACCTTTCAATGATGTTTAATTAGTGCAGACACCCACAGACTGTCAGATTTCAGTAAAGTTAGATAACTGTAGGCCGTAATGCTACATGGACAGCAAATCAATCGAGCGTGGTTCGTGTAGACTGTGCGATGGCTTTGATACGTGGCTGTTAGCCTTCAGCTAATTTCTTTGGCAGTCATGATAACAGCTGAGGACACCTTATACAAACAAGGCTTCTGCTGCTTTGACCACCATCGTACTGTTGCACTTGTATCAACCGGGATAATCAACACTTTAAACGGGCAGCTTGAACACTTGTGCAGTGCCGTGTTTAGAACAGAGCTACAGAAAAACACTCTACACGCCGCCCTGGAAAGTCTGACATGTATCCACTGGGATGGCATCAGTGTGACATGTATCTACCAGTTCTCTTCCTAATGACAGCAGGGTTAAACTATGGCAGGATCTTGTGCCGGCCCTTCAGTCTGCTGTGACTGATGTGTTCAGATGGTGGTGCAGAGCTAGGTGAAATGTAGCTGAAGAAGTGCAGCCAAGAAAGCTGCTAATCCGTCTGATCAAGTATCTCCTGTGGGAATCTGAGATCCTTGCACGAGTTCTCCAAACGAGTCCATGCTGTATACACACTATGATACCCACTATGTCTGAATGCATTTCACCCCACCACATTATTATTCTATAGAGTAGCACGAGGGAGAGAGCTTCATGTTCCGTTTTAGTCTAATCAAACACTTCTTTCCGATTTTCAAATTTAATGAACTTAAACCATAAATCCTAGAACTCTCTTATTGATCTGGTTCTTGAGTGAATTAGTTCAGCTGTCCCACTGGAAAAAACGTTTCACTAAGTGAGTTTAAAAAGCTCTGTGGCTCTCAGCCAGCTGTACCACACTAAAGGCACACTGACTCACAAACATTGAGCGTGCCAAAACCACTGGTGTATCACATCTACACATGAGGGGTCCTTCGGCAGTAGCACATGAGTTATAGCAACAGTGTCACTTCCTACTCGTCATATATTGATGTCTTGTCGTGAAATAGCAACAACCTGGGTGTAAAAAAAGCCAAACAAAGCAAAACCAAGTAACAAAAAAAGCAAAAATAGGATGTACACATTCTCCTGACTTCTAAACAGAGACTCTGTGGATCTGTAAAACTCTCAGCATAAATATTCTTATGATTTTGCACCATAGAGTAGTCAAAGGAGCTTGCAAAGAAAAGCGTCTGGACTTCTTTAAGTTGCTTGAAGACGTTTCACCTCTCATCCGAGAAGCTTCTTCAGTTCTAAGGTCAAATGGTGGAGAGTCCCAGATATAAACCTAGTGGGAGTATCCCCCCACAGAGGGACAAAAGGACCCCCTGATGATCCTCTAATCGCCTGAGCCAAGGTGTGAAACTGGGTGTGGGTCCCAATCAGCCAGGGTTTCGGGTGAGCTCTTTGTGAAACCTGGCCCCACCTTATCATGCGAATTCCTGAGGTCAGATGGACCAGGATGTGAGTGGGCGTTAAGGCGTCTGGGGAGGGAACTCAAAACTGGATTATAGATGGCAGACAGTTGGTGTCGTAAACCACCGCCTCTGTTCAAAGATGGTCGCTCACAGTGGACATAGATGGCTTCTTTCACTCCTCTTTCAAACCATCTGTCCTCTCTGTCCAAAATGTGAACATTGGCATCCTCGAAAGAGTGACCTTTGACCTTTAGATGCAGATGGACAGCTGAGTCTTGTCCTGTGGAGGTGGCTCTTCTATGTAACCATAGAGTATATACAACTGTTGAAATAACACATCTGCCTGATTTTCTAAATGATTCCTTAATAAATGTGAAAAGCTTCAAAATGTTGTTGAACTTCTTCATAATTATTACAGAAAAAAGAAGGATGTTTGTTCCATATGGTTATTACAGAATGATTTTACTCTTATGGTTCACTTGAGATGAAACTTCGGTTTACGCAGCTCATAATCTAAATTGGAGTTCTGCTACAGGAACATCAGAGGACAGATGTTACATGTGCATCAGATTTGTGTGCGACACAGTCTCGTAAAGAGCCACTTCAGCTTTAGAGCTTCAGGTCAGAACTTCTGGTTCAGACTGAGAACAGGAATCAGTGTCTGCTTGTTTTGTAATGGGGGCGATCGTGGCTCAAGAGTTGGGAGTTCGCCTTGTAATCGGAAGGTTGCCGGTTCAAGCCCCAGCTTGGACACTCTTGGTCGTTGTGTCCTTGGGCAAGACACTTCACCCGTTGCCTACTGGTGGTGGTCAGAGGGCCCGGTGGCGCCAGTGTCCGGCAGCCTCGCCTCTGTCAGTGCGCCCCAGGGTGGCTGTGGCTACAATGTAGCTGCCATCACCAGTGTGTGAATGGGTGGATGACTGGTTGTGTAAAGCGCTTTGGGGTCCTTAGGGACTAGTAAAGCGCTATACAAATACAGGCCATTTACCATTTTTTTTGTAATATGCAATTTCTCAGGTAGCTTCTTCTACCCAAGATGCCTACACGATTGGCCTCCAATCTCCGACACAGCATGTCTGCCTACTTGAGTTACTACATTAATGTAGCAGCTCGCCTTAAGTAGCAGAAAACCGTCTTCATTTAGCTCTCATTCTGTCTGAATGGCTGTCTTTCTGAGGACAGTCAGACTGATAGAAAGAAGGCTGACAAGGTAGGAGAAGCCTAGGATATACATTTCATATCTGAGGAGTCATTCATTCGCTCAGATGCTACGACGGGAATCTTCTTTCATGCTGACAGGTGAATGACCAGCATCTGTTTTCCACCTTGATTATGAGCATTAAGTGGTTCTCTTATTAAACTGTTAACTGTAGTATCACAGCATCACACATCTCCGCTTGTTACATCACAAACTCACACCAAAAACATCTGTATTAGAACACACGGTGAGTAGCCAACTTTATAAGTAATTAAATATCAACCAAGTGTTCGGCAGTGAAAACACAAAAGAGTCTCCGCAATCACACACAGCCTGTGAGCTACTCACCCTCCGTGGAGCTGTCTCTGCAGAAGCAAGAGACCACAAATTAAAGCCAACATAACTGGTTAATAGGAGAGTGTGTACATGAAACAGACCAATTGAAGATGAATATTCAGTCAGGAAGCAAACATTAGCATGATGTGGTTATATATCCAATATATCTGTGGTAACAACTGATGAAATCTAATCTATTTACATAGTGAGTATGAATAATGAGCGGTTCTTTTTAAAGTTCTTCTGGTAATACTGGCAAATGGTATGTAATAAGTCAGACCATAAAACAGCGATATATAGAGGAGCAGCAACATACTGAAGGGCAGCAAAGACCATATGAAAGAAATGATGATCCAACAGCTCGTCAGAGAAGCACTCAGCTCTGTCAGTCCACATCAAGCAAATAGCTGCGGCACACAGAAAGCCACTGCTTTACTGTGGAGCCGTATCAATACTATTAGCATAGGGCACACCATTTATCTTCAGTAAAGTGGTCTGAGACAGACATTGAGAGCTCTCCTTAATGCTAAATGGGAAGCTCTGCAGCTGTACGTTGTTATGGAGATATACACAAGCTCTCTGCTCTTGTATACATCTGACACTTCAATTCAATTTCAATTCAATTTCAATTTTATTTATATAGCGCCAAATCACAACAAAAGTCGCCTCAAGGCGCTTCATAGATACAGAGAAAAACCCAACAATCATATGACCCCCTATGAGCAAGCACTTTGGCGACAGTGGGAAGGAAAAACTCCCTTTTAACAGGAAGAAACCTCCGGCAGAACCAGGCTCAGGGAGGGGCGGGGCCATCTGCTGCGACCGGTTGGGGTGAGAGAAGAACACTTCACAACAGCTACTACATACAAGCACATCATAATGCATGTTGAGTAAATAACTATATGAGAAATGTCATGCAAGTGGGGTTTCTATGCTTATCCACAGAGCTGTGTTCCTGAGATGACCATATTAGGAATATACACTCAAACTGGTAGAAATAAATAGTGATTAGAGAAGTTTGACATGTTATTCAAAACCATTTCTACCACATTTAATTAGGTATACCTTGCTAGTACCAGCTCGGACGCCCTTCAGAACAGTCTTAATTTTTAGTGGTAGCTTGAAGCATTCACCACATAATTTGGTCTATATTGACATGACACTATTATGCAGTTACTGCCGATTTGTCAGCTGAACATTCAACCACAATTTAAAGGTATTCTACTGAATTGTGATCTGGTGACTGTGGCGGCCATCTGCGTGCAGTCAACTGTTTGAGATGATGTGAGCGATGTGATATGACAAGTTATCCTGGTACAAGAAACCAGCAAAAGATTAGTACACTGTGGTCATAAAGGGATGAACATGGTCAGCAACAATACTCAGGTAGGTTGTGGCATTTAAGCAATGCTCTATTGGTAGTAAGGGGCCCAAAGTGTGCCAACAAAATATCACTTACCAAAAATGCATTATCATCCAGAGAAATGTTGCTCACTGGATATTCTCTTTTTTGGACCATTCTCTACAAACCCTACGGATGGTTATGTGGGAAATCCCAGTAGATCAGCAGTTTCTGAAATACTCAGACCACCCAGTCTTGTACCAATAACCATGCTGTATTTAAAGTCACATTCAGTACTTGGTATGAACTTCAGCAGGTCATCTTGACCATGCCTGCATGCCTAAATGTACTGAGTTGTTCCTGTTGGATGTTTGTGCGTTGGTGGTTAGCAAGACTGGAGTGACCATTAGCCTCCTCCGGTACGACTCCTTGGATGACTTCCAAGCTGTATACCAGGAGTGAGCAAGTCATTGACTTACTGATTCACTTCACCACAATCCTCCTTCGGACTGGACTGAAGGAGTGGATCTACCAGAAAGCGGAATCGCAGACATACAGGACAGCTACAAGTACCTAAGTATCCCACAGGTCAACAGGAACCATGATAAACATGCCCGAAGGTCGAAGATTGAAGCCACTGATGTCAAGACATGAACACTCCTCACAAGCACCAAATCCAGAGAGGCAGGAATCTAGCACCAGCCAACACATAGTAGCAGGATGTAAGATGCAAGCTGGGAACTGTGGACCAAGCAATGTACAGCAACATCTGTGAAATGCATTAGAAGTCCTCATGTCTGTGAAGGTTCTCAGTCATCCAGGTCATCGTAGTCAAAGGAGCTTGCAAAGAAAAGCGTCTGGACTTCTTTAAGTTGCTTGAAGACGTTTCACCTCTCATCCGAGAAGCTTCTTCAGTTCTAAGGTCAAATGGTGGAGAGTCCCAGATATATCTGGGACTCTCCACCACCAACATTAGAAGTCCTCAATTCTCGATGAGAGACACGACCAAAGGTGGTTGAGAAGAACAGGGTTAATGTCCAGTGGGACAGACAAGCAGTTTCTGGCCAACCAATCAGACATAATAGTGGTTGACAAGGTACATAAGACTGCAGTTGTGTTTAGATGTGGCAAACTCAGTGGACAGCAACATGAGGAAGAAGAAACATGAGGAAATAGGCCGTGGAATAGTAATGGGGCTAAAGGAACAAATGAACCAAATGTGTAAGGTAAAGTCCAAAGTGGGTTGAGTGGCAATAAGAGATTACATAAGAGGTCTCTGTCCAGAATGCAGAGTGCAGTCCTGGGAATAGCTAAGATACTGTGCAGAACCCTCAAACTTCCAGGCCTTATTAGGGATACTGCGGATATTTGGATTGGATATAAATCTGACACTGATCCAAAAGGCTGGATCGAATATCAGTGACAATGAGTCGATGCACAGTGCAAAGAAAGAAATCCTGCTCTGTGTTATTCTGGGTTTACTTATTCACACAACAACAGCAGCTAGCAGTAGATCAAATGTAGGATGAAAGAAGCTAAGCACAGAATTTGAGCAGTCTGACCATCTTCAAGTGATGTAAAAAATGTTTGCAAACCTCCAGACAGAAGCTGTTGGTATAGTAGTAAATGCATTGTGTGTGAAATATCTTCAAAGTGAGCCTGCAGGACTGAAAAGATCTGATAAAGATGTTTCCTCACTTGCTTGTTTACTTTCACTCTCCTTATACCCACAGCAAAGGTAGTTTATCAGATCAGAACTCGGAAAAAGGTTGGATCGGTCCATTAGGGATGGACTGAGCCAACTGACGACAACAACAACTTTACTTATGTATTGGTAAAATCAAGTTCAGATCACCTCTTGTTCTCAGATGGGAAACTGTTCTTTGTGTTTCTTGCTGACACCATTTACTACAAACAGAGTCCTCTGGTGATGAGGAAAATGTCGTGTGGCTCGTGGTACCCCTCAGCCTCATAGTAGATAAACCTATGGTGTCAATTTGAAAATCCTACATCGTTTCATTCCCAAGTTATCACATTAACAAGACTTTCAGAAAACACGACCTCTGACTTTGACCTTGAGGTCGAGGCAAACTCATCCGAAATTTCTAGTTGCTATACCAACGGTATCAAATTGAAAATCCTATATCATTTCGTTCTCAAGTTATCATGTTCATAAACTTTGGTGTTCATGTTGCCTGCCTGCCCGGCAGGGTTATGACCAGAGATGAGCAGTAATGCATTACTGTAATCCGATTACTTTTTTCAAGTAACGAGTAGAGTAAGGGATTACCATTTCAAAAAAGGTAATTAGATTACTGTTACTTTCCCGTGAGCACGCTGCGTTACTAAAACTGTGATTTTTTTGCAAGAGTGTCTCATGACAGTGACGTAAGCGAATGCGACGTTCGTGGCAACAGCTGTGTGCAGATCAATAATGGATAATATATCGAGTGCAGCAGAGAGTATGAGCGTGCAGCATCTAAAGTGTGGAAGTTAAAGTTGGAAGTTAAACTGTTAAAGTTACTTTGAGTTTGATTCTGTAAAAAGTGACAAAAACATTAGCGTCCGCTGTTCACTGCATGGGAAGAAAACTTCTTTTTACAGCCAAAAAACCCCCTAAACGTCCCACAAGCACCGAGTGCGCTACGACGTAATGTGAAATTCACAGAGAAACTGCCGGATCCTTCCACTGACATGATGGCTGCGACACACCTGCACCAGGGTAAACCTCCGCCTGACCCACTCCTGCTAAACAGGTGAAAATAGAGCAACAGGACTGCTGAGTCTTTGATTTTATTTATTTTCTGCTGTGTTTTACGTGCAAGAGTGAGTGTAAACACAAAAAACTTTTATTTTATTTTTTTATGCTGGAATGTGCAGAATGTTTGTTTAAATGTTCAACAAATTTCTTCCAGTCAGAGAATGTCGCATATAATTTCATTTTTGCTTGATGCATAAAGTTAAAAGATCAAAACTAATAAAACAAGTTTTAAAAAGAGACTTTTCCATTTGATTACATTTTGTATGATGGATTATGCAGAAAAAGTAGAATTGGGCTGAAAGATCTATCGCTTTATTACCTATTCAGGTTGTAAATCATGTTTTTAAAAAGTAACTAAGTAACTAATTACTTTCGAAAATAAGTAATCAGTAAAGTTAAAGGATTACTTTTGGGGGGAAGCTTTTTTCAAGTAACTTGACCAACACTAGTTATGACATTGCCCCATCAGCCTTTTATTGTTGTCAACCAATGTCAGAGGACAGGTAGCAACCTGCTGAGTGGTAACAAAGTAAAGAAAGTAAGAGCAGAGTCAGACTTTACCTTCTTCTTGAGGGCCTCCAATGATTCAAACTCCAGACGGGCCAGTTTGTCCTGGATGTGTTTGGGAACATCTTGGATGAGGAAGGTCAGAATGAACTTGAAGCCCAGCAGTACATGCTGAAATCACAGACAGACAATCACATCATAGGATTAAGAAGTTCAGGGTCAGCGTTTTATTTACATCCTTTTAGTTCCGAACGGAGGAAGGAGAGCATGGTTTGAAAGATACATCAACATAACCTGATTACCGTTTTTAAAGATTGGTGTCCTTCACGGGACACACTTTTGTAAAATGACAGAGGACAGAAGAGGAGAAGGGGAGTGACTGAACGTCAGAGTGAGACAGACAGCCCCAGTACGTGTCCTTGAAGCTGAATGAGAATGAAAAAAACCCCAGCACAGGCAGCTTTGACTCTGCCTTCTAACAATGACTCTGAAAGGACAGTAACCGTCGACACGTTCCCGTTTGGAACAGATCTGACAGCTAGAACGCCAAAATTCTGCAACGAAGATGATTCGAGGGAAGTTAACAAGACAAAAATGTTATTTTGAGTACAAAAATCGTGTCTGTGTCTATATGACATGATTTTAGAGTAACTTTTGATGAATATATCAATGGGCCATAATATGAAACTTTCGTGCTACCCAAACATTTTGAGCAGAAAAATTAAAAATATATTTCATGTGCATTGCATATTAGGATGCCTACAGACCCAAGTAACCCAGAAGGTTGCTTAATCTGTTATGAAGAACACTTTGTGCTTGTAAAAGTCTTAACTGGGTCCACAGATCTCAGTTTCTCTCTGTCAGACCTCGAGTAATCAAATACAGCAAACTGCACACTTCTGAATCAGCAGAATATGCGTTTTCCCATAAAGATGATGACACACACACACACACACACACGCACACACACACACACACACACACACACACGCACACACACACACACACCAGTCCATCTGGAGCACGGCCAGTCGCCATCAGCTTCTTTGATTCAGCACCCTTTTCCTCATCACAGTAATGGACTTATGCTACAGTAGATGGAACAAATGGCGTGAGAGCAAGAGCAGATATCAAGGTGCACTGCTCCACAGGAATGGCTTTCAGGGTTATCAAACCAAGCTATTTGAGTAAGATGAATGACAATGGAATTACATATATTCCCACGCTAACACTAGCTTTCACTGAGGATGGTAAAATAATTTATCTTGCCTAGTTGGACATAATATGACCCCAGATTATGCTCTGATTGATGCCACTTGGAACACTGTGAGCTTGAAGTTGCATAAACTAAGACATTTTGCCATTCCAGTCAGCACAGCAGCTCCAATAATTAACAGCCAGAACATGCTCAGAAATCCCTGACCTCAGTGGTTTGTTACATTGATTGAAAGTGCAGAATAAACAGTCCAGCTCTTAGCGAATTGCTAATGCTATTCAAGGCTAATTTATATTTGTGTGTGTTCAACAGCACAAGGTTAGACTAAAGACAGAGGACACTCGGTGAAGGTTGGAAGAAGGTAACTTGTGAAACGTTTGAGCCTGACAATAAATTCTGCTTTGTCTGACACAATGGATGTGACTGAAATTCAAATGCTCAGTATGAAAACTATTTGTATCATCATTGCTACGCTGATTACATTACACCAGCAAAGGCTGATGTTCTCCTTCACCAAGTAAATAAATGTAGGGCAAACAGAAATGTTACTACAGCTGAGAAATGTTCTAAAATTTAAAAAAAAAAAATCTATAAAGACAAACTCTGGATTAGGGATGGGTATCGTTTAGGTTTTATCCGATACCGGTGCCAAACCGGTACTTTTGAAACGGTGCCGGTGCTTAAACGGTGCTCAAACCGGTGCTTAAAGAATGGAGAACACAAAATTGGTCCAAAAACCTCTCATGTTCAGCTGTTTTTTTGTAAAAAGATAACAATGTTAGCCTTTTCTGCAGCTATGGGGGCATATATGGTATCACAACACAAATTTTGTCCAAAAACCTCTCATGTTTAGCTGTTTTCCACTTTTTCTTTGGTCATTTTAGCCTTTTTGGCCAGGGTGAAGGGAGTATCTGCCATCAAACAAGAAGACAGCTGCATGTAACTACGGTGTTTGCTAGTTCACCTTATATGCATTAATGTAATAACGTGGTTAGCCTACTCAACGTAAATTATACACGAACAACATTAAGCTACTCACATAGAGAAGAACGGCTGCTGCTGCCATCATCATCCTCATCATTTCTGCTACACTGGCAGGGCTAGGGGCCAGGACTGTCCTCTTCGGGTTTTTGGGGGATGTTGCTAACTCCGGGTCGATAACAGGCACCACACCCGCAGTAGATGTGCTGGGTGTGAGGTCTCACAGCAAGCTATCAAATACGGCGCATTTTTCGGCTTTAAAAAAAATGCTATGCATCGCCAGGTGTTTCATTGGATTTGAGGTGTTACCTCCTTTGACTGTGTCACAGTATCAGCTTAAAGCACTTGTTGCAGCTGCTGAGTTTGCATCTTTTGCTGTGAAGTACAGCCAGACTTTTGACCGCTTCGCCTTGGGCATTTTTAATCTGTAGCTCTGCTCTAAAAGAACGTACGTACCTGGGCCCGCCTGCTATCCTCGGAAACGTAAAATGATTGGCTAGAATTCAAAGTGTATCACAGCTCAGGAAAAAAAAGCACCGAAATGTGCGCTGCTTTTCGGTCTGGTTACTACCGTTTATGTCAGAACCTACCGGTACCCATCCCTACTCTGGACATTACAGGTTTGCCATTTCCTATTTGAAGAACAAGTATTTGATATACAGCTTAATACTGTGTAGCCCTACATAAAGAGGAACACCTGGACACTCCTCCAAACAAAGACAAACTAATTAGACCTGTTATTATCTGGCATCAAATCAAGATATGAGCAGAGTGATATGAGCTGTCTAAGTTTACTATAAAGTTTGATTTGTTTGAGGCGCTCAGGCAAAACACAGAACATGGAGTGCATACTTACAGGTCACTTTGTTAGTTACACCTTGGTTGTTAAATCACGGGTACTTTTGCCAATGTGAAGCAGTCTAGCCATTCTCCTCTGACTCTGACAAGAACAAATCATTTTCAGCTGGAGAACTGCTGCTGATTGGATATTTTCTCTTTTTCTGACCATTCTCTGTAAACCACAGAGATGGTCGTGAGAGCTGCCGCTCAGATCAACAGTTTCTGAAACACTCAGAGTAGCCCATCTGACGCCCACAACCATGCTTAGTTTGACCACTTTGACCAGTGGAAAGTCTACATGTCTGCATACCTTTCTGTCGTATGATTAGCTGATTAGATATTTGTGTTAACAAGAATTTGAAGAGGTGTATCTGACAAAGGTGTTGGTGAATGTCACTGACTCTGGTATTTTCTTTGACGTGCTATTCAGTGACACAACCTGAACTTACTAAGAGAATAAAAGAAATGGATTCCAAGAATACCACGCCAAGTCAAAAAAATCTTGTGGTGCTAAGATTTTTCTATAGCCTCCTGGTGTATTCTTTGTATTAAATGAAAAGATAACAGGTGGATTTTACTGTTGGTTTGCTATCCTACTTATTCTGGAAGGGTGTACAGTTTTAATTAAAGCAGACCTAATAGCCATTTCTTGACTAATAACTCACAGCAGGTCTGGGCGAGAGGCTGTCCTGTAAAGCAGTGGTCTCCACCCTTTTTTGCGCCACGGACCGGTTTATGCCCGACAATATTTTCACGGACCGGCCTTTAAGGTGTCGCGGATAAATACAACAAAATAAAACTCGTACCGGTACCGAAAAAAGAAGATTTATTCATAACACACGTGAAAAGACCCAGGAAAACAGAGTTAACGATAAAAACAATAACCAAATAACGCTGAAAACCGATAAAAACCCTGAAAACCATACATTTCACACCTGAGCCTCAACTCTCGTGGCCCGGTACCAAACCTTAAAGGAAGAGGAGCAAAAATAGCCGAGTGGCCACCTAACAAAAGAAAAGTAAGAACTGTTTTGAACTATGAATCATGCAAAGCCACTTCCCTCTTTGACTAGTTTGGAATTCATTCTTTTGTTGCATTTATGTAATGAGGAAAAAATAAATAGGAATTGTGAATTCTTGGCCATACTGCCCAGATTTATTGCTAATGTTACCTTAGCCACCGCGCTAATGCTCAAATCATTTAGTACATTTTGCTGTTAGCATGGAACTGACTGCATTTCAATCCACCGTCAATCTTACTGATGAGACACAAACAGAAAAACTGCCTTTTCATACGTGATCTGAGCAGAACGCATCGTTCTAACAGCTAGCTGCCGTACTGTGTTTTCACTACAGTCTTCTTCATGTTGCCTTAAAGTCTTCTGAACAATTCATCCTACATGCTTCAAAGCAGTGAAGCAAAAGCTGTGGATATTTATCTGCATGTTATGTTGTGATTTTTAATACATTTCAGCATTTTATTTCACTTTATTGGGTATTGTGTGTAGAATGTGGAACAAACAAACAAACAAAAAATTGTGTCGCAATTTTTTTGTCTGCAGGAGAAACCCTGCTTTTGCTTCTTGATATACACAACAAGAATAATAAATGTATTTAAATATTTTTTTCCACTTTATTCAGTCAGGAAACAGGAATGCACCAGCATGTAGGTTGAATACAAAAGTTTGGTTTTTATGCTGTGAGCTCATCACTCACCAAAAATATTGTATATCAAATTAGGGAGTGATGATGAGTAGACATGCGAATGCTGGGGACAGCCAACAGCGACGCAGGGAAGCAGCGGCACCGACATGAGAGAGAGAGAGATCGCAGCTTTTGGGAGAGTGCGTTTGCTGTATGATGTGAGGACAGCGAGGCACGTCAGTCTTTACGACGCAGTGCGACTTGATTCGTGAGGTCTGACTCAGCGTAAAGTAAAGCTGCATACACCGATTTTATTGACCAGGTGGCAGCACAATGAGCTGTTAACACAACATGAGGTCTACATTAAACGATTAAGTTATGTCGTGATCAACATATTTGCATGCAGTAGCTTGCACATCTAGCAGATACACTCATTAGTATTCATTTTGAGTCATGAGTTTCTTGTCAGCCAATAACTTTAAGGCCAAATCCACGTCTCCTCTTAGCTGTGATGCGGTCTCCAGTGACTACTGAGGGAATTACACGATGAGAGTCGTGATTAACTTGAGTCATCCTGATGATGGGTCAAATATCTATGCATACTAATAAAGGTGGCACTCAGGGACAAACACACCAGTGGGATTATAAAAATACTGGTTCTAGATAATGATTATGGAAGCAGGAGGCATCCTTCTCTAATTGCTCAAAGAAATTCTATTAGCTAACCATGATAACGTAACGTCCAAGGAAATAATAGCACGATGTTGCATTCAGTGCCATCACAAACAAAACAAAACAATGCATTGCAATACAAAACTGACACCTGTAGAGTGGGGTCATTTAATTACATAATATAGGTTTAGAAGATGCTTTGCACATCAGTTCAAAGCTCCTCCAGTGTAAACAAAGCTCAAATACAGAGTGGGAGGCTAGACTAGTTTATGGGTGGATCCTGGCCTGCTGCTGCTCTGTGGTTGCCAGCAGATAAGATCATCTTATTGTCTTTAAAAACAGTGTAATGAGATTACTGTGTGGTGGGCTGCTGAAAAAGACCATTTGACAGACACACATAAAAAATTGTCCCGAGCAGGCACCTTAATCACCACACAGAGCTATGTTAATGTCAGGTCTTTGGCTTCTTTTAGATTACAAAGTTAATAATAACTGTACTGACTCGTAATCAGCTTTGTGAGCAGTTAGCATGTTCTGTATTATAATAACGTACTTTACTTTGAACTGGTAGACTTTGGCAGCACAGAAAAGCATTGTTATATTACCATGACACTGCTGTTCCACTCTGCTCTATAGGCTATAATGTAACTGTTCGTTCAGTCTTGTTGCTCAACTCGGTCCCATTTATGATGGTCCCAGATCGTCTAACAGCCTTTAAGACAGACAAACCAAATTTTAAAGGAGAACGATTGCTGGACTTCATAAAAGTTTGTGTATTTAGAGTGAATATAAGCCTTACAAATTAAATTAAATGCATAATAACCCCTACGGATGCTTTTATAAACAATTATGGCCAGCAGGTTACATACACTCATTATGGGCATGTGCAATCATCATGTATGTAGTACAATCAGCTCCAAGAAGCCCAAAATTACTGTGACATTCATGCCCATGATGAGTGGGCATGAGTGGATGTAAACCTCTGATAACACATACTGACTACTATTGCTTCTTCCAGCTTTAACTAAATGTATTGTTGTTTGCACTATAGACTGTCTCAAGCTGTAAACATCACTTAGGGCCTTAGGACATTTATCTGTGTCCTATGCAGTAATATTCTCAATTCAAATACTGCATTTATGGTTCAAGTCAGTCTTAGAAGTCGTGTAAATACACAATACAGGCTACACACAAACCATGATAACTAATTATTAGTTTTCCATCATGCTGAGATATTTTGTGTTAAAAGTTTTGTCAAATTGAAAACACCTGTGTGCTGCACACCAGCTCAAATAACCAATAACTGTGAACCCTTTCCTGTTCCATGCCATTAGGCTGTGATCTTGTCTCCCGTCCTTTCAGGTCCCTTGTAAGCAGACACACTTCAGAGTCCCTGCTCTGTTTCTTCAGCGAAATGAGTCGATTATAACAGACAGACCCGTGACTCTGAAAGAAAGTCTCTGTCTCTTTCAGCGGCAGGCTGGCCAGTTGCCTAGTTACTGCTCACTGATGTGTGTAAACCCTATACAGCAATTACCCAGGTATCATAGCACTGCTGCTGGAAAGCGGCGCGGCGAAGCCCTCGCGCCTGCTCCCAACCCACCCCCATAACAGAGATAAGAGGAGCTGAGGGTTTTGATTTGAACCCTCAGCTCTCTGAATCAGCCTTCTCTTATTAAAGAGATGACGACCGACTTAAGAAGAGCAATGAGAAATGCTTCGAAGGAAAAAAACCCATCTGTGATCTGTCTGCACTAAGATAGTGGGTTAGAGGCTCTGCTCCGCCTGGAGTTAGCTGTATTTAACAATGTATGCACTCACAGACCTGTTAGCAGCTTTAATTAGAAAGTGTTTCTCTAAAAGCAATATACTGGCTGCTGAATCAATAAACCACATGTATGTGTATTCATGTGCAGCTCTTCTTTCACACACTTAACATTACACAAGCTGGCTCTCACTGTTCTTGTTGTGCCATCTCGTTAATAGCCTGTTTGCTCAATTCTAGGAAATGTGGTGGTAGCAGGCAAGACCGTGCTTGGATCTCTCTCTCTCACACACACACACACGCACCAACACGCACACGCACACACACACACACACAGGTTTCCTTTCCTCAGTCAATCGTTGTCCTTGTCTCTCTCATCAGCCCTGGCAGTTCTGCTCTCAGTCCCTTCCTTCCTGTTTCTCCTCCTTTTGCTTCCACATTCACTCATTTTATCTCTACTTTGATCCAAGCCTTCCATCACAGGTCTGCAGTGTGCACTAAAGAGAAAAGCAAGGAAATGCACGACACACCTGACTGATGCAGTGTGTCGCGGCAGGATGGATTGCTCATATACAACCACTGCAAAGCGAGAGTGGAAGCTGAACACCAAGCTGTGAGCTAACCTGGTTTCCCTCTGTGTTTGCAAAAGCAGCATCACACCTCCTCTCATGATTCAGGTGAGTGAGGCAGAGTGCAAATCAAGCAGAGAACATGACCCCGAGGCCCAAAGCGCAGTCGTCTGCTATAAAAAGTCATGTTCATTTCTACTCAGCCCAAAAGACAGTTGGAAGGAGGTTAGGATGGATTAGAGGCAGCATGCTGTGAGTGTGACTTACTGGAGTCCCTGGAGTCTTTAATCAGAAAAAGTCTAGAGTAAGGGCTCATGTAATGCACGCACGCACGCACCAAACAAAAGGTCATATTCACTCTGCTTCACTGAGTGAATGGGTTAAATGCAGAGAGGAATTTCCCCACGGGGATCAATAAAGTATACATTATTATTATTATTATTGTTATTATTAAAAGTGATGAAAAAAAGCTGCCACTGTGTTACAAATTGAAGCTGGAGGGAATATCAGAGAAGTTGACAGTAATAAGTAATAACAAACAAATTGCGGAAAAACACACCTGGTTGATTAAAAGCTTAAAATATCTTCAGTCCTATTAAAGGACATCATCTGTTCATTCGATTATCATTACATTCTTTAACTCAACTGGATCAGCACTACATGGTTCATGTCTTAACCTCAGTGTATAGACTGAATAGATGGATGTAACATTCAGCTCTTAAAAGTCAAAGAAGCCAGTGTGGAGGTGTCTTAAACCTGCATTCTACTAAACCTGCGTGACTCCTCTGTTGGCAAACAGAAGATCAGCTGTTTGGAAGTTTATGGTAAAATGATCCTTGCTGGCCTGATGAGTTCATGGCTTCTGTTGCTAGTTTCAAGTCACACCGCATGCAACGTGATATTCATTTAGTAGATTATGGCCCCCATTACAGTCAGAAATGGAGGATTAACCATGGTATGCTCACTGGCATTGTGAAAGACAAGTGTTTAACTAAAGACAGCGATGGTGAAAATCTTCCGATTTTGGCTTCCCAACAAGAAAATAGCGTGTCTTATACAAGCAAATATAAAAACAAACATCAACTAAAATGATACTAAAGTGAAAACAATCTGTCCGTACAGCTCAGACCAGCATTTCGGACCAAAACAGATCTCATATTGCCCGATTACATCCATCCTGAAATTTACTGCCCCCCTCTGGCTGCACTTGGTAATTGTCTCTGGAAGCTAGCTTGACTATCAGCTGTTAAATCTCTGTCATTTTTTCTGGGAGCGTTTATGTCATGCTGACAAAGGCTGGAACTGAGAGGAGAGTAGCAGGAGTCGATGTAGGACAGTCATTCCACTTGCTATTAATTTCAATTAAATTGTCTGCAATTCAGCCAGAGGCACAGCAGGTGGCACTTGAGAGATATTTCTCTGAATACTTGAAAGGTGGGATTTCCCACGAAACCCTTCTCTAGCATTCTCTCTATGCTCTTCTTTTACCCTCATCCCTGAACTGTGGAAAGGGCAAATGGCATGTTCAGCCTCCCTGAGCATGGCTCTGATGGGGGCTTCTTCCTGTTAAAAGGGAGTTTTTCCTCCCCTCTGTTGACAAGTGCTAGTTTGCAGGGGATTAGGCAATTTTCATATTTCCTCATGACGTCTGTCACTGTAGGTGATACAGCACCCCAGACCAGTACAGACCATTGACCCATTTACTTTACCTTCAATGAGCATGAAAGTTGACCTCTTTGACAAACTTCACAATATTCAGCTTTTTAAGATGCTCACTCTTGTTTTGGCCATTTGTGTATGTGTACTGCCACACTGTTGTCAGAGATGATGAGGAACTGGAATGCAGTTGGTTCACCCACTCTTCTTACCCATCTGTAAAAGTCTCTGCATGCCATTGATGGTGCATGAGCAGTTACCTGCAAAACGACCTATTCTCATCAGTAACATCTGCACTTGGAAATTAATCCAAACACAGAGCTGTTACACCCCGTCAGTAAGTAAAGTTAACAACAAAAAAAATCAGTGAGCTGTGTCATCAGATCATGTATAATGTAGCACGTTGTCATCAGACCCATGGTTCTCAAAGCAGAATCTGTTAACACCACAGCTCCCTCACAAAGGGCTCCAGGGGGGTTTGATGATTCAATTCACTTGATTCTATTTGGATTTCCTATTTATCACCATACACTGTGGAAGAGACACATACCATCCAATTTCTCTCACTTTCAATTTCAACAGCAGACCGTAGCAGATGCATCAACTCTGACCAATCATCTTTTCCAAATGGTGACTCTTTGGACAAAAGACACATCTAGGAGGCAGATTCTGCAGCCCATGAGACAAAGCAAGGCTAATACGATTCAATCCATCTCACACTAATAGAGAACTCCCAGCAAAAAAAAAGGTTTAAACAAACCCAGGCTTACCCTGGCAGCTGCTGCAGGAGAAATATCACCCACAAAGAACAACTTCTCTGTGAACTGCAGAGTTTTCAGCTGTGTGTGCCAACCACACGTTCAATCAAACATGCAGACGATCGATGTGACCCAGTTTCTGCCTTGGCATCAGCAGAGAGATGTTGTACAGTGAGCTACAGTACTTTAAAGAGCATTTACAATCTCAGGCAGCAACCAGACAGTTAAAACAATCGTCCCTGAGGAGGTCGTTAAAGCAGCACAAACGTACAACTGTTTTCTTTATGAATGTCCTTAAAAAAAATCTCCATACTGCAGCACCTCCCATTCACTACATCCTCACCTGTTTGTGCTGTTATTTTGAGCCTCCCCCTCCGGAGGCAGGAGGTGTGTTAGGCTGCACTGTTTGAACAGGGCACATAGAAAAGGGGAGCGGGCTGACGTTATGTTAATAGAGGTTAAATGAGGAGAAGAGGAATCCGCAGCGTGAATGCTCAAATTAACACACACACACACACACACAAGCTCAAACAATTATAGGCTGAATATGCACAGTGCAAATTTCATTTATGTGCAGACACACACACACTCTGCCCTTGCTGTGGATCTGCTTTGGGCTGTGGCTCCATCTAGTGAACAAAAATCTGCATCTGGCACAACTACAAAACAGGGCGGTGTTAATGCTATTAAACATTACTGTATCCAAAAAATGATTATGAGATCTATAGAAAATAAAAAATACAGGAATAATGCTACAAGTCCAATTTCTGTGTTGTCTTCCTTGGTAAATTCACTGATCCTTAAATGAAAGTGAATGGTAAAATTGCCTCTATAACCATGCAAAAAGAATGACTGCACAGTTATCAGCATATCTAACTACATATAATTATAACCTATCAGAATGGAGAATACAGTTTTTTCAAAACAGGCGTATTATACTCGTATTATATACTACATTATATCACAAAGGAGGTATAACAAATTGCTTCCTAGCAATCCATTTAGATGTGTTTGTTCCACTCCTGGCAAAACATACACAGCGGCCCGTGCTCTGTGAGATGCTTGTGCCATCATCAATGGAGTCTTTTCTGCTGCTGTGTTATTTCTGCTATCATAAATATACCATTTACTTTCTGCCAAAACAAACAGCAAAGTTGCAGATGAGTAGCTCTGCACAGTGATGAATCATTTAGTTTTAACTTTAATTAGTGGAGATGCATGGATTGTTGCCAGCTGAAAAGGTAAACGGGTTAAGGAATAACATCGGAATTGTTCTTTAAAACTTCCCTAAAGAACGGATGTATTTGAGGATCTATGGCCCATGCTGAATAAAAACCCATCTTTTCATTCATTCTCCTTATCAGTTGTGTCACTTTTGAAATTTCTTATATAAGACTAGTCAAGCTTTGTTTCATAACATCACAAAGTTGCTCCAAAATACTACATAAATCTGACCTTTGTTTACCAGTCTGAGGTCACACATTACGTGTGTGTGTGTGTGTACGTAAATTACCTCAGCAGCCACTGTACACAGTATGAGCTGTGTCTCTGACTCGGGGAAATAGGATCTGACTTGTGGAGACATGCCAATCAGTGCACAGTTGGTCACAACAGCTATCACGCTCATGGCTTCAAAGGCGAGCTGCACACAGAGGTAGAAAGACAGCGACAGTTATTCGTTTCCACGAATGGAAACCATACCTGGATGCTGGGCACAGCACAGAGTCAGTGATGTCATTTTTAACGGAGTAGCTCTGTTTAGATTAAGACAGCATGTTAAAAATTACAATGACTTGTCAAAGCTTTAGGCTACGTCCACACGTACACGGGTATTTTTGAAAACTGAGATTTTCCGTTTTCGTTTTAAAAAATAATCCCGTCCACACGTAAAGGCAGAAATGAAGGAAAACGCTGCTAGGAACATGCCAAAGCAGCAGGTGGCGATATATTCCTAACCGTGTAGAAATGTTGGCCAATCAGAAGTCTAGAAGCCTCGGTGGGAAATAGTAAACAAAGATGGGGCATAGAAGCAGAACCGAGTCGTATGTGTGGAGGGACAGTAGCTGTGTGTGTATATGTCAGCATTTAAACACTGCAGAGAGTACAATTAACAGTAACAGTATTGTAGAAATTCATTTCACCGAAACAATAATGTGGCGCACAGTGTGACGTCAAAAAAGGCGCACACCTTTGACGCTGCTTTTTCTGCGTTTTCTCCGTTTTTCTCGTCCACACGTAAACGCAAAAACAGAGTTTTTAAAAATCTCCATTTTCAGTGACCGAAAACACCGTTTACGTGTGGACGAAAGGTGCAAACGCATAGAAAAATCTGCGTCAAAAATACCCGGGTACGTGTGGACGTAGCCTTAATGTTCAGAGTAGCCCAATATCATTTCTGAAGGACGTCCAATATAGCAGTAAGGATGTGGAGGATATCTGTGTCCTTTAGTAGTTTAAGGTTGTACATCAATATTTGTTAAATAAAAAACTACCAAAAATCATTCTTTTCTCATAAACATCAGCAACTGCATTCAAAACTAAATAAAAATACCTGCCAGACTCCAATGTTTGCAGCTGGGTCGGCGAAGGGTCGTTTGAACACTCGACACATCTTGAAGGCGTCAGAGTAAACCTCGGTGATGTTGTTTAACACCACAAGGACAGCAGCCAGAGGAAAGACACAGGAGAACAGACTGACATAACCAAACAGCAGGAAGAGCTCCAGGTAGTCATCAAATGTCCCCTGAGCAGCAATGAGAGCCAGACAGACACACAGACACAAATTAAAGAACGTCGCAGAAGACGTCATTTGATTTCTGATTAAAGATCACATGTACTGACCAAGTACGTGCTCATGTCAGCCTCGAGCCGGACCTGCTCTACCAGCGGAAGCTCTTTCTCCTCGTACATTCTTCTCTTCTGGACTTTGCGAATCATCTTTTTGTTGCGTCTCCTCTGCAGCCAGTAGGGCAGGAAGGCCTCCATGAACTGATTCAAGATCTGACTGGTGATCAACAAGGTCGCCAAACTCTGGAAAGAGCGCAGACACAAAGAAATATCAACAGAAACCAGGGTAGAGGGAGGTAAAAACTAGAGGAGCAGAACGATGGGAAGTAGAATCAAAGAAGGAACGAAGGAGGCAGACCTACCTGTCTGAGAAGCTCCATGTCCTGCACGACAAAGGCAATGTAGAAGAGCGACGCGAAACAGTTGAAGAAGTTGAACTAAAGAAAACAAGAGTTAGGGCAGTTATGAGAAGTGAGGTGGTGATAAGAAAGGCTGCACTCTCATCAATAAAGGGTACAGTTGGCAGAAAACTGTGGATAACTCATGTCACTCACCACCAAGACTTTGAGCACCAGGTGATTTTGATATGAAGACTCCAGCCTGTGATTTTCTAAACACACGGAAAACATGTCAGCAATAACTCATCGCAATGTTCACAGCAGAAGCTCACTGGATGAAAACCAGTCGATGACTGCCAAAAATCTGGAACTCCAGGACCTGACCAAAGCCTGACTTTTCCTGGGGTCAGCCCTTTAAAAACATTCCTTTTATTTGCCTTAAGAAGCATCTAAGTTACTTTCATGGTGTGTTTGTGTTATTATTTATCTCCAAATTCTGTGAGGATGTTGAATTCTCCTGAAGAATCAGGGCCCATCATACCTCGTACTACGACATCATCAACAATCTAAGTTTGTGCTCACAGGGGATCACATGATTGCTGAGGTTCTCTCTAACATTGTAGGGTTTTATCTTACAATATGTGTTTGGTTGGTTTATCCTATTGATGGCTTCACTTCCATTTACTGAGAGCTGTACTGTATTGTGTTGCTGTCACAAATGAAAAGTTTCTGTGAACAGTGATTGAATGATACAATGGATGAAACTCTAAACCTTTTGATCTCCCTTACTTGTCATAACTACATATAAACTAGTTATCATTCCAAAAGATTTAATGCAGTTTCTTTGCTAAACCATTTGAAATACACAATTAAAGTCTGTACTTTTATCGTTCATTCATCATTAGCTTTTCATTTATTTAATTAAATCAGGTACACAAACTGATTTATTAATGCAACATGCATTTTACTGCCAATTGCGCTGAGGTTGAACGCTGGGGGGAAAAAAAGCACATCTTATTTTTGTGCTCAATATGGTGACAGTTGCTGCGCGGAGGAGGAACAAAAGTGTATCGGTTACCAAGCTATCTAATTCTAAATTGGCTCAGTGACCTCAGAGATGACCTGGACCTGGATTGTTAGGATTTGCTAAAGAATATAGTTAGGGCTGGACCAGGTGACCCTGAATCCTCCCTTAGTTATGCTGCAATAGATGTAGGCTGCCGGGGATTCCCATGATGCATTGAGTTTTTCCTTTCCAGTCACCTTTCTCACTCACTATGTGTTAATAGACCTCTCTGTATTGAATCATATCTGTTATTAATCTCTGTCTCTCTTCCACAGCATGTCTTTTATCCTGTCTTCCTTCTCTCACCCCAACCGGTCGCAGCAGATGGCCGCCCCTCCCTGAGCCTGGTTCTGCCGGAGGTTTCTTCCTGTTAAAAGGGAGTTTTTCCTTCCCACTGTCGCCAAAGTGCTTGCTCATAGGGGGTCATATGATTGTTGGGTTTTTCTCTGTATCTATGAAGCGCATTGAGGCGACTTTTGTTGTGATTTGGCGCTATATAAATAAAATTGAATTGAATTGAATTGGATGACCGGCAACAAAACGTCTTACAACACTTTAGCTTTTGGTGTCTTGAACATATTGTGGCTTCTGTGTCAAGAATTTCAGAGCCTGCACTGTGGGGTTCAAAGTGAAATGGCTGAAGAACAAAGAGAACAGATAACGATGTTAACTTTGGACCCTGTCCTGAAAGTAATCAGACCTGATGGACATCAAAGCATGAAAAGTCTGAACAGCAGTCCATTTTTAATTTTGATGTTTGAATTGGTTTCATAGTTTGAAGGTGCTGTTTGCTTTTGTTCTGGTCAATTCATTTACATTCATCAACTTTGAAAACATATATTTCCTTAATAAAGTTTTTATTACACTCAAATGAAATCGTTCTAATTTCAGTAATATGAACAGTGCGGATAGTTTTCACCGTGATCTCATGAGCTGTGCTCTTAAACACATAACTGTTTTTTCATTCATCTGCATGATAATACCTAAGATAGCATTGTGCTGCATTGTGAAAACTCATCAGCTGTGGATTCTCTTGTAATTAGGGATGCAACGATACCAATTTTTTCAAACCGATACTGATACCAATACTTGGATCTGAGTACTTGCCGATACAGAGTACAAAAACCGATACTTCTACCACACACACAAATACAATGAATTGGAAGACAGGTTTTATTTTATTCTCTGCTGATAAAAAATAAAATCTTAATAAAAATGACCACAAAAAAATTTCAAGTGAAAAATAAGCACTTCTGTTAAATTATTGCAGAGTCTTCACATTGTAATTTAACAAAATATCACTGAACTATTGGCACTGTCTCGAGCTTTCAGAATAATAAATAAACACTTCTGTTTATTTATTATATTTCATATCGCAGCTCGAGTATGCTGAGAAGACGGTGCAATCCTATGTTTTTCACAACCGGCATTGGCTGGTCATCCAGAGCAATAAAATGAGTCAGAGCCTCTGTTATTTTAACTGCCTGTGGATTTTCTCTTGACATTTTTCTTCGCTTTTCCAAAACCTGAGTTAAAGTTGGCTGTTCTGGTCCACACTGCTGACATTTTGTTTAGCCTAGCTGCAAGTCTGACTCGTCTAACCCTGTGCCTGTTTAGTGCGGGATGTCCCCCTAGTGGCCAATCTAAAAAACTACAACAGAAATGACAAGCCACCCTCTGATTAAGTTGGTATCGGTTCATGGTATCGGTTAACTTTTACGAGTATGAGTACACACACATTTTACAGTATCGGCCCCGATACCCGATACCAGTATCGGTATCGGTGCATCCCTACTTGTAATATCATCAACAATCAAGCCCTCTAACCAGAGCTTGTATTAATGCAAGAAACATGGTTTGGTGTGAATGCACAATAATGAAAAAGTGGACTTACCCCATTCAGTGAGGAACTCGGCAGCATATCTGTAGATGAGGTTCATCGCCTCTATGACCACAGCATAGATGATACTAGGGATGAATAGCAGAATGTGTGTCCAGAATGTGGGGTTCTCATCATAGATGGACAGAGCCCACCCCTCCATCTGGAAGTAGATCATCATGACGTAGAGGGACAGGTAGAGGCAAAGCAGGACGAAGGGCAGAGACACAAGGTAGACACGCAGGTGCCTCTTGGAGGTGGGGTAGATAGGCTCTGCACGTCCCGTCACAGGGTTGTGACCAAGCACGCCGTGAAATCCAGGCCGAGGTTCTTCAAAGGCCTTTTTTCTGCACAGCGTGCCCCAGTAGTAGGCTAGTGAGGCACTGCGTCGCTTCCATAACTGGTGGGCACAAAGGTTCAGCAAGTCAGCTGAAGCATTTTAAAATTCTGTTACGATTTTAACAAACACTTTTGGAGTTAAGACCACATTGCAAGCAGCAGAGGGTAATATTTTCCTTTACAATTAAAGGGTCAATTTTCTCTCTTGTTTAGTGTAAAAAAGAATGAAAAGTTAAACCACACATCACAGTTAAACGTCTGAAGTGCTTGAAAAGATTCAATCCCTTTACATCAAAGAGCTGAAGATTCACTTCTACCGCTCCTGTTTTAACCCCTCCACCACCCCAGCATCCACCTGCAGGCTTTGGAGCATATTTACTCATCACTGCCCAATTTCTATGTGTATCATATTTTTAGGATGGTGAGCTTTGTGCCTCCACACACCAAACTATTCTGCAGCCATCACAGATTAATAGATCAATAGGTAGAACGATATCATACCGCATACTGTTTCATGTCTCCTTACCTCCAAGATAACAGTGCACCAGATCAAGTTGAAGACAGCAAAGCCTACATATTTGTCATAGTCCTCCCAGTCAAACAGATAGTAAGGCACCCCAATGAGGGCCATAGGCACCAGTGCAAAGGTGAAGTACTCCAGGAAGCCAAAGTAGAGAGCCTGGCCCTCACCATAGTAGTGTCTGATGTCGTCTGGGGATAGAGATGAAAGAATCAGTAGTAGGGATGGGTATCGTTTAGGTTTTATCTGATACCAGTGCCAAACCGGTACTTTTGAAACGGTGCCGGTGCTTAAACGGTGCTCAAACCAATGTTTAAAGAATGGAGAACACAAACTTTGTCCAGAAACCTCTCACGTTCAGCTGTTTTTTTTGTAAAAAGATAACAATGTTAGCCTTTTCTGCAGCTATGGGGCATATATGGTATCACTCTTGGCTGGAAGCAGTGCTTAAACAATGGAAAAAACACAAACTTTGTCCAAAAACCTCTCATGTTTAACTGTTTTCCACTTTTTCTTTGGCCATTTTAGCCTTTTTGGCCAGGGTGAAGGGAGTATCTGCCATCAAACAAGAAGACAGCCGCATGTAGCTATGACGGTGTTTGCTAGTTCACCTTACATGCATTAATTTAATAACGTGGTTAGCCTACTCAACGTAAATTACACACGAACAACATTAAGCTACTCGGACAGAGAAGAACGGCTGCTGCTGCCATCATCATCATCATCATTTCTGCTACACTGGCAGGGCTGCGGGCCAGGACTGTCCTCTTCGGGTTTTTGGGGGATGTTGCTAACTCCGGGTCCGATAACAGGCACCACACCCGCAGTAGATGTGCTCGGTGTGAGGTCTTGCAGCAAGCTATCAAATACGGTGTATTTCTTGGCTTTTAAAAAAAACACCAGGCGTCACCAGGTGTTTCATCAGATTCGAGGTGTTACCTCCTTTGACAGTGTCACAGTATCAGCTTAAAGCACTTGTTGCAGGCTGCTGAGTTTGCATCTTTTGCTGTGAAGTACAGCCAGACTTTGACCGCTTCGCCTTGGGCATTTTTAATCTGTAGCTCTGCTCTAAAAGAACGTACGTACCTGGACCCGCCTACTATCCTCGGAAACGTAAAATGATTGGCTAGAATTCAAAGTGTATCACATCTCAGGAAAAAAAAGCACCGAAATAAAGCACTGAAATGTGCACTGCTTTTCGGTCTAGTTACTACCGTTTATGTCAGAACCGGACACCGGTACTCATCCCTAGTCAGTAGTGATCAGGAGCACTGACAGTGCATCGCTCCCATTACAGTCTGGGGACATATTAGAAATGCAGATGTACAGAGACCTGTTTTGCAAGTGTGCATACTCCATAACGTGGACTGTTTGTTTTAATCACACAATGTATTCAAGAGTGACCATGAAAAATAATGGCACAAGATGCACTTACCCAGAGGCTGAAGCGACAACTTCACTTTTTTATACCAGGAAAAAGAAAGCCTCTTGAGTTCTTCGTTTTCATGCAGAGGAAACATCTGGATTAAGATCCCTTTGGAGAGCAGTCTGCGAACTAAGATGCAAGTAAAGAAAACAACAAAGAAGAGCATGTTACTTTCTGTCTCACCCCCCACTCTAGTCATGTACAGTGATGATAAAACAGGAAGTTTTTACTCAAACTTGTGAATTATTTGGAAGATATTCCACATGAAAACCTTCTGGCTGCATTTCCATCCTTCTCTTGAGTTTTTCTGAACTCACTTTCCCAACTAAATAAACATGCATTTCATTTTGTAAAACAAGGGCAGGCTAACAATAGCTGGGAGCCGGCCCATTCCACACAATACAATAATGACTATAGCAATAATTACTATTGTCCAATATGCAGCAGCTAAATACGAGCACATGAAAGCGCTATCATTTCATCTGCCATTTTTTGAGTGCATCATTTGTCAAAAAATAATTACATTCTATTTTAACACGATTTGTCAAACACAGGCGTTGAATAGAGGCGCCCTATCTTCACTGCAAGTTCATTGGTTCCTTATCTCACTTTGGGACTATTTCACTGCATTTGCATATTTATTGTTTCCATACTGAAGACAGACGAAGGGAGGGGGTTGCAGAGATAGCGGGGTGTGAGGAGGACACAGTCTGTGTTCAGCCTACAGTCTGCTACCGTTACTACTACAGGAATCTGTAAATCAAACCGCAAGCAAGTGTGGATGAACCACAGGAGAGGCTCAAACAGTCAAATCTGTCACAAGCTGAAACTGAGAAAAAAAATAGGAGTGAAATTATCTAATCTGTGTATCAGCTAATAAAAACATACTCTGCTGTGGCTAATGTTGTTATAAACAGGTTCTAACAAATGTCTTTCTGATAGTTTTATGATTAAATGCCGAGTGTATATTTAACTAAGGTTGAGGAGTGATAAATCATTTAGCCCCGACTAAACCACGATTTACACAATGTGTTCTCTTTGTGCATCAAACAGACCAAAATGAAAACAGTCAAGTCTCTAAGATGAGAAGCTGTATTCCTATACAAATGAAATGACTGATCAATTATCAAAATGTTTATCTGTAAGCGACAGAATGAAAAACAGTTTAGAGGACAAGCATAAAATTGGCCACAGCATCAAAACCCTGTATGATAATACACTGCCATGTTTTACTCACATCACCTGTGTGTGGTTTTACTTCTGAGGTTGATCAGTTTCCCAGTTTTATTCTGGGATGTCTGCACATCCTAATTTAGTACAGTTTCCTGGAATTTCAGCTGTTAAATTCAGCAGTGCTATGAAGTACCGGCAATCTGTCCAGCATGCACCCTGCCCACCTTCAGCTGGATAAGCAACAAAGAATATGTATGCATGAAAGAAGGAACTAGATGAGACCGTTTTCTTTTGTCTTCCTGTGAGTGAAATACACAACATCAGCAAACTGGTCACTGCAAAGCTCATTTGAAACAGATTGAGACGTGAACACAGACTCACTGATAGATTTCCCAGGGTAGAGCTTGGCATGACTGTATCCTGGAACATTAGTCTCCTCTTTGGCTCGCAGCGTGTCCAGCTCATGCTTGATAACATACTGACACTCAGCCATACTGAGGAAGCCGTCTCCATCCCCTGAAGAGATGGAACAGAAACACAGTGCCATTCACCACAAAGGCATGTTTTCACAGGCTGTTACGGTGACGCCACTCATTTCAGACAGAGTATGTGAGCGGTAATGAGACTCAGATTGATTTGTGTTGAAGAAGAATCAAATAATGCATTAAATTCCCCTTATTTATGCAAGTCTGCACAGAGCTGACTCAACAAGGAGGCTGGTAAATATGGTAGTGATACGAGTTACCTCTGACTGACTGTTTAAGGTTTCTGAAAACCAGCTAACACAAAGAAAGCCTGACTGTGTTAAACTGCAAGGCTGCAAGTTAACAATAACAATAAGATGCTAGTCTAAAGCATACATTTTCACAAACTAAACAGTAGACTTGCCTTTAAAATCTTTGAAGTTGTGTTTGCTGGCAAAAGTGAAGGCTCTCATGGACCCGTCAGTACACTCCTTAAAGAGCCCCAGATCTTCTGCACCACAGAGCAGCCTCTGCATGGAGGCCCCCACCAAAAACATGTTGGGGTTTTCCTTCTCTTCCACCCCGATTCCAGGTCCCAACTGCTCCACCAGCAGCTCAGCACCTGGAAGAAATGACAGGATGAATAATACCACGTCAAACAAGGGAAGATGATTCGAGGGGCGCAGATGGTCTTCCACACCTCCATTCTGTTGCCGGTCTCTTATCCTGCTCAGCAACCAGGCAACGGCCTCCTCCTTGGTGTCTGAGGCCAGCTCCAGCACCACCAGAGGAGCGAACCTGGAGCCACTGCTGTCTACTGACGACTCCTGCAGCATCGTCCCTCCTCCCAGGAAACCTGCATGACAGAAACGTCCCTATTTCCTTGAGTCCCAAGTGTGAAATACAGCACAGACTGCTGTAGAACAAGCTTTGCTTTGAACAACCAACAGTAATTATTGTTATTGCCAATAAACGGAAACACTGCTATCTGCTAGAAAGGCCTGTTTGTCACTATCATCTTCAATTTCAGTGTACTGCAAGGCTGGCAGGGCAAGCTGAGCTCGTGCTAGGCCTAATCATCAGACTTTTTCTGTATTTCTACAATTCTGGGAGCTGGAGCCTATCACAGCTGTCATAGGGCGAGAGGCAGGGTACACCTTGGACAGGTCGCCAGTCTGTCACAAAGTTAGCTTATAGACGCACACAGCTATACACACCCACATTCTCTTGTAACATTATAGAAAAAAACCTATCAAGTAATATAGATGAAATAAAATTTGCCATTAACATCATGTATGCCATTGTACATGATGACGATTTTTCTTTAGGGACTCGCAGTAGAAGTACTTTGTTATTTTTCTTTCTTAAGTCAAGTCTGAATACAATAACAAAGTCTGTTCTTGTTTTCTTGGGCTCCCTGTCTCATCCTATTCACAGACTCCTAGAATTCCTGCTGTGCTGTACAACAAATTCAAAATGTCTTTATATGACTAATGTAGTGTGTGAAATGACATCTTGGTCCAAAACAGGTAAAGAAATGACAGATAAAGTCACAATGTTCATTGAACAGGTTTACACAAGGTGTGTCAAAGCTACTCCTCCTTAGTCTGAACAGGGACCTCCCTGCAATAAAATCAACTAATCATACGTGGTGGAATCCGTACTGTGGGTCTGCTGCAGATCAGCTCATGTATGACCTGTAAAGAGAGACAGACCCAGAGTACAGACAGAAACAGCTGAGACTGCTGCACCCAGAAAGGGAGGAGCCTGTGTGTTAAAGAAAGCCCTGACATGCTGAGTGCTACTCCTTCCGTACTTGTGTGTGTGTGTGTGTGTCGTTCGGGCCAGCACAACACTCACCCAAATCTGTGTATGAAGCGGCAGTGTTCCAGGCTCGGGCCGGAAACCGTGATCATCTATTGTGAACAGTAAGAAAAGAGAAGAGCGTGTGGTGTTGTAAGCGTGCTGCACCCGGTGTTCCACGTCACAGAGCAGCACTGTCAGCTGTCACACCCACATCTGCCCCACTCCTCCTGTAGGGAACACGGATCAGCGTTTTTTGTTTGTTTGTTTTTTACTGAAGCTAATTTCTGAGCTCTCTGTGGTGGTCCTCAAAATAAATAAATTAATAGATAAATCGGTAGTTTTTAAAACTGACATTTTTGCAGTCAACTTGTAACACTATCACTTCCTGTAAAAGAGTTGGGAAAGGTCGAAGAGTTTATTTTATAAAGCACGTTGAGGTTACCGCTGTGATTTCACGCTTTATAAATAAAACTGAAGGAAACTGAATAATGTCCGGACACATTTCGTCCAAACCAAACAAAAGATAGACACAGCCACGTGACATCGCATCCTCAAGTGACCCGACTAGAGGAAAGGGTGGAGTGCTAAGCTATCTGGTATTAGCAAGCTGCATTCGTAAAGTGAGGAGCACAGGTTCTCATGTCAGCTAATTAGTGCTGAGTAACAGACTGATGGAAGTTAAAGTAAAAGTGAAGCACGAACATGTCTCTCACACACAAAATAACCCATAATATTAATCAAATAATCCATTAAAATTCCTCCGACACGCACAACCACAGGCGAAGAAGAGGCCTAGCTCCGCCTACCCGTGTCCCAAACACCTGTCAGTCACAGCAGCCACACCTCTAACTGTATTTATCATCTAGGCCAGGGGTCAGCAACCTTTAACACCCAAAGAGCCACTTGGACCCGGTTTCCACGCAAAAGAAAACACTGGGAGCCGCAAATACTTTTTGAAATCTAAAATGAAGATAACACTGTATATATTGGGGTTTTTTTTTACCTTTATGCTTTGTGTGAACAACTAAAGTAAGTAAGTAAAGTTTATTTATTAAGCGCTTTTCACAGACAGGCAGTCACAAAGCGCTGTACACAAATATTAAAATAAACAATACAATCAATAGACATTATACACAATGTAAAAGATCAAATGTAAATAATGTAAAGAATATAAAATACGTAGATCAACAAAAGGCTTGTTTGAACAGAAAGGTTTTTAACTGCTTTTTAAAAGAATCCACAGAGCAACTAAGGTGTGTTGCACATTTTTGAACTCTTAAAGAAATATAACAAAAGGAAAGACACCCAGCTGAACTAAAATGATCCATGTAACAAACAAAAACTGTTGTGAGCCGCCACCCTCATATCGCCTTTGGGCTTTTGGAGTCTTAACCTCACTTTTAAAAAGTAATTGGAAAAAAAGCACTATGCTGCTAAAAAAAAAAAAAAAAAAATAGATATTTACAAAATTCTGCGGTGCCGCTGCAGAGGAGTAGGACGCAACTGAGCGGCACCCGCAATCACGCCTCGCCGCCTTAAAGTCTGTGCTCTCTCTGCTGTTGTGTTGTCGGGCTGTGAGCTGAAAAGCTACAGCCGGCTGTATGCGTACAGTAACTGTGTGTGAAAACTGGTCAATAAAGAGGTGCTGAAAAGCGTGTTCATGCAAACATCGTCGGGTCTGCCGTGATATGTTTACAATAAGACTTATGGTCCCAAACCTCTGCGCACAGCGTCTGCAAATCGGAGCTTTCATCTTTACGCAGGACTGTAAGCTGTCATCTGTGAGGCGTGAGCGGTGTTTGTTTTCACATAGTTCACGGTGAAGAACAGCTGCTGACATAATGTGGATCCGAAGATCCCTAACTGGCCTACCTGGGGTTGAAAGTCTCGATAAATACATGGCGTTTCGGCGGGTATACCGGCTTCCGCGAGTGTGACGCTTATTTTGAGCAATGAAAAAAATAATAAGATATCATTTTATTTTTATATTTCAAAATCACAATAATCTTCCAATTTAGAACTACAAGTTAAAAAAATAACTAAACACAAATAAAATACACTTCAGCTAAATACTTCTAATTTATTTTCCCAAACCACCCAGAGCCGCAAAATAAAGACTAAAGAGCCGCATGCGGCTCCGGGGCCGCGGGTTGCCGACCCCTGATCTAGGCAGATGAGTTATCAAAGACTAAGTATTGTTTCCAGTGCTGTGAGGCGTTTTAACATGGAAGTGTATGGAGACTGACTCAACGTCCAAATTAGATTTTCTTATTTATTATGTACAAATGTTAGCCTGGTGGCAGAGTTGGAGCACATGTGAGAGTAACAATGAGAGTGAGAGTACTAAAATTCAATATGATTGATGCTCTGAGCGCCACACATATTCAAATGTTTATTAAAGAGTATGTAGCGCTGAAAAAGGTGGTCAGAAGCCCTGAAATATCATCTACAACAGGGTTCAATTAAAATGTGCAGTTCAGTTAGAGGAAATTATTGACTGTGATAATCCTCCTTTCTGCCACTTAGAATGACTAAAATTTACAATTTATATCGCCCACCCCTAGAATGAAGCACATATACATGCTAACAATGTTAAATATAACCAAATTTACAGTGATCAGAACAGGTACCCTAACCATGCTATGTTGTTTTTAGCCTACGTATTGTCTCCAGAGGTTCAAGTATTACCAGTTTTACAGGTAACAGTTGAACTTTCCACTGATCTCTCACGCTTCCAGTTTTGTTAAAAAGAAAAACAGCCTTTGTATATTTCATTAATATAGCTGTGTGTGTGTGATCGATCACATAATTTCCACTATCCTGGCCCACGCCTGTGCAGCTTTAAGTGACAACACCTGTGTGGGTTAAAACTCAAATCCCATAGCTTGTTGAGTTGACTTTGGATATCTTTCTGTTAGGGATTATAATCAGTAACTGTTTTCATTTTATAATCCAGTTAACTTGTAATGAAGGTAGCAGGATTATTTCTGTTATTATTTCTTTTACACCGAACACTGAAACATTTTCTGCAGTTACACAACAAATCTTCATGCTTCATCCTGACTGTGTCAGATTTTGGAAAAAAAAAAAGGCAACTATCTTAGTATTTTACACAACTTTCCTTAGGGTGAGTAAATTTATATATGTGTGTGTGTGTGTGAATGTAACATACAGCTTTACATTTCACATTACGTAGCTTCTTTGTTCTCATGTGTTTTAATTAGGAGTTCAAAAACAGCAATCGCTATGCTATGACTGCAAGAATCTGTTATAGTTCTGTAGTCTTGCTCCCACTTTTATTTGAATACTGGTGTCTGTCAGGAAGATTACACAAAAATCAAAAAAAAAATTGGTCAACATATTTGAAGAGATTAAACAAAGTTATAACATATAGGAGGAGGAGGAGGATTCAGGGATAACAGGGATCACCCCTGATGGCCATTAGAAAAAAATGCAGGTTTACCCCGGACCTAAATATATCCATTTAGAGAAATTACGGGAAAATGAACAACTCCACTACTGTGCAAAAGTCTTGATTCACCCCTGATTTCTTTGTATTTTGGTTACAAATGCCCAGAGTTTGTTGTTACTGTAAAGTGGTCTTGAGCAATAGTTCTCCAGCCTTCTAAAGGTACAAAGAAAAACTTTGTAAATATATGTTTACAAAGTTTTTCTTTGTAAACATATATTTATTGGATTTTATATTCATAAATATCCAACACTTTAAACATCTTGAAAATATGGCAGTAAGAAAGCAATAAAACCACAAGATACCCAAAAAAACAAAAAGAAATAATTTTTAAAGAAAAGAGAAGAAAAAAACCTCCAAAAGAAACAAACAACCAACCAACCAACAACAACAACAACAACAACAACAAAAGAACAACAAAAATAACAATACTTACAGTCCATGTATGTGTGTCATTAAAAAAAATTAAGGAAACTGGACAGGTGAGAGCTAAAGTAGTAGTGACAGACCCCCCCACACCCAAAAAAAATAAAATAAAATAAAATAAAATAAAATGTATCAATACCAGATGAGAGTCATGAAATAAGACAAAAAAAAATCCATCAAAGACCCAGGACGTTCAGTCTGATCCAGCTATGGTTCACTGAAACCATCTGAAACAGCCTCGGTGGAAGCATGGAAGAAGCCGTTGTTTAGTAAATGAAACAGAGAGCAAAGGCTGAGGTATGCCAACATACACAATAACTGGACTGAAAACCAGTGGAGTGAAAAATCCACATTTGAATTTTTTTGGTTCGATTTTTTTTCAATACGTAAAGAAAAGGTCAGAATCAAAGTACAACAGTGACTAACTACAGCCATGTGGAAAACACAGTGGAGGCATGGTGGTGTTGATGATTGTCAAAACTGAATTATGAATGCAGTTTGTCCATCTGGAGAGCTTCTGATTGATAACAGCTAAATATTTAATTGTGGCAATGATCCCAAAAACACTGTGAATGCAGTAAAGGCGTACCTTGATGGAAACAAATATAATGGTACACATCCATCCATCATGGATTGGCCTCCCTGGAGCCCAAATCTCAGCGTTATTGAAGCAGTGTGTGATCATCTTCACAAACGGAATGAAAGGCAAACACCCTTCAAGAAGCCTGTTTTTGAAGACCACTTAAATAAATAACAAAGCAAGCGGCCTCAGAGAGTTCAGCTGTGTGGAAAAATAAATGTTGTCATACCAAATATTGACTTTTAAGTCTGTACACTGTGCTTCTGATTATGTTTGCACATAAATCACATCCCATTCGCCTAGCACAATAAACGATGTGTGGCTCAAGACTTTTGCACAACACTGTAAATAAACGCTGCAGGTTACATGTGCATGAGTACCTATCCCCATTAAAGGTAAGACCTGAAAATATCAAATCAGCAAGATAAAAGAGTTTAAAGACCGTTGAGAACATTTCTAATGACTTGCAGGATGATTCACCGTAAGAACTGAACCGAAGATCTGAACAGCAGCAGCAGGTCCGCGCAAGCTCAACACTCTTGTGTTAGTTTTAAATACCCGAGTAATGTAAAACAAGGAACACAAAACGGAGTTTAAATACTTACCAAGACCCACTTCCCCGATCAGCAGCAATGTTTAGACATGACAGACACGCCAGTTCCGCAAACGCTTCCTGGGTTCGTTTGTTTTACGCTACTAGGAAGAAACGAAGCGGAGATAGGTGGATCCACAGTAGGAATAACACCCCCCCTTCCCCCGTGTCTCAGTCAACTGACGCTATAAATCAAATGCACACAAGCTCGGCACCTACGTCAGACCCACGTGACTGCGAGAAGCGTCTCGGGGACTGTCGCGCTATGGCTGAGCAAGCGGTGATCGAGAACAGAGGGTGAGTATTTCTATTAACCTATCACATTCCCCGGTCTGTCAGAGTATCCACGGTAATGTTCCTTTATTATTTAACAGACAGTAAGTGTTATTGGAACAGCGACACTGTGCACTTTTTCCTGAAAATGCCCAAGTGTTGTTGTCGACCGTCCCTCACAAAGTTAGACAGGCTGTCAGAGAGAGGCACCACTTGGGTCAAGGTAAACCTGCCCCCCCACCCTCATTAGTTAAATGGTGGCTTTTTGTAAAGTGGCCCGTACTAAATGAGAGTGCTCGAAGACTGCAGAAGGTCGTTGAAAACCTCACCGGTGCTTTGAAGGTATTGTCGGTGTGGTCCACAGAAGTAAAATAACGCTTTTATTGCAAAGCCGCTGGACTGCCATGTTTGTTTTGCCTCAGAGATAGTAGAGCAAATTGGAAAACTGGTTTTCTTGGAATCCATCCTACCTGTTGTTTCTGCGCATGCACACAACACGTAATTAAGTAGCGAACCGTCCTACCTTTGTGAATATTGGCTACAAAAATACTCTGATGGGTAAAATTAACTGCCAAACCATCCTACCTTTGTGAATTTCACCTGCAAGTATACTTAAACAGTTAAAATTTAGTGGCGAACCGTCCTACCTTTGTGAATATGAGCTAGAAGCATACTTTAACAGCTAAAGTTCAGTGGCAAATCATCCTACCTTTGTTAATAACAGCTACACACATACTGACGGGTAAAACTAAGTGCCAAACCATGCATGTTTGGCACTTAATTTTACCCGTCAGAGTAAATGTTACCTACAAGCATACTTTAAGGGGTAAAATGAAGTGGCAAACCATCCTAGTTGTATGAATATGACCTACAAGCATACTCTGATGGGCAAAGTTAAGTGGCAATCCGTCATACCTACTTAAATTGGTGTTGGAATTAGGGCTGCTCGATTATGGCAAAAATGATCATCTCGATTATTTGACGATATTTATTTAACAATAACAATGTATTGAATAATGGCTTAAAAGATTGTCAAAAAATAATATAAAATAGTGTGCAAATACTGATAACAGTGCAAATATTTGCAATATAAAAAAATAAATGAAAAATGTAAACATCTGTGTTTAGTGAACTTCAAAATACTGCATAATATTTATGCATACAAATAACCAAACATCAAGGCAAGCTGTGTAGCCACACAATGTACAATTGCATCAAACTGACATTGAGGTACGTCAATTTGTAGTGTTGCTCTGTAGTGCAGCTACCACACCGTAGCAAAGTTTACACACTACGTCTTGATCCACGTCTCACTCCGCGAACCCATAATGTTTCCACACCACGGAAGTCGTTTTACCTCTCTTTTCAACCAGCGGCATTCTTTTTTCAGCAGCCATTATCCTCTCCTCTCCAAATAACTTTTTCTTAGCTTTCCGAGCTTTCCTCGGGTCCTCTTAATTGTTGTGGCGGTGTTCGAAACGCAGAGAGGTGCGCTCGATTTATCACACGGAGCAGCGCTAGAGTAAAGCACGAGGGAGGTGCTAATAATCGGCTCAGTCATTTTTAATGATCGTTGAAAGCCCAGATCGTAATTTAGATTAAAATTCGATTAATTGAGCAGCCCTAGTTGGAATTACTCTGTGACAGCAGAAATGTGCATAAACTACTTACGGTAGGACGTTTTGCCAAACTAGGATGGTTTGTCAGAACACTGGTTTTAAACAAGAGTTTTGCAGTGGCGCAAATATTTTTATATTCATGTGCATAAAAAGCCCTCCGGAAATGCACAAAAAACCTTGATAAAACCATAAACTTTTTATGTGTTATAGTAAATGCTTGATAATTTAAATAATGGAGATGATAGTTTTGCTGTCACGCGTTGTCATCGGCCAGTCCCTGTCCTTTGCCCTCATGCGCTTACTCTTTTATTATATCTCCAGGGTCATTCATAGAATGCTGTCTACTGTTGGTGTTCCCAGGCTGGCCAGCAGTGTGTGGGGCTATGTGGATAAAACAATAAGGTAATGTTATGAGCATCCACACACAGACACAGGTGTGACACTCTTTTACACAAATATCCACCTGCACTCAGACATTAGCTTTCATTATTGTAGCCTCACTTTGTTAGTTTGTATGTGTCACTGTGCAGGTCCAGTTTCCTTTCAGCTTGGTGATTTTCATGAGACTTAGTAGAGTAATGGAACATAACGAAAGGGAGAACTAAACTTAAACTTTTGTGTGACTCTTTAACTTACCTTTCACAATAACACACAGGGTTGTCTCCTGCGTTTTGATAACCCTGGCAAACTCACGGGTTTATCAAGTAATTGCGTCTCCAACAATTGAGTCCAACACATGTATGTTAACAGGCTGAGACTAAATGGTTGCTTATCAGTGCAAAGCAATATAAATGAGCAGCACCACCCCGATTAACAAAAACCTGTTCAAAAGGCATTGAAATTGACGTTTCCAGACTTGTAAAAGGTGTTTAGCGTGGGTTAAAAGTGAAAAGTGAAAGTGCAGTTCACAAATCACAGCCATCTCCTTGAGGTGTTCTGCATTATAAGGTGAAGACCCTACAATAATGCAGAGAAAACCCCAACAGCAGCCCAGATGAGAAACACATGCGCATATAGCGTAAATGTGCTTTTATATGTTAAAAAAATAATTAAGTACAACTAGTTTTGGATCAAACCTTCAGGACCTTCTTTGCTGCCCAAGCATCATGTGTAATGATTTGAAAAAGAAAACAGCAGCCATGGGGAGTGGAGGACAGTCTTAAAATGACCATGAAGGCAAATGAGCTCCCCAAACAGTAAAACCTTCATGGGGCGGATGATCAGAACAGTTAAATTAGGCTGATTTTTAAGTCTGTGACTCTAGTTGTGCCTAAACAACACAGTAATGAGGCTGCTTCATTATGTCTGCCACATGTTGGAAAGGACTTTATGTGAGTTCTCTTGCAGTACTGACTTATTTAAAACAGAGGACCACTCAGGCAGCACAGATTCACACTAAGGCCAATGCCATACTTGATCAATTTAAAGCTAATTTTGAGGCTGCTTTGTTTTGAGGCTGCGCTGCTGCTCCTCACTTAGAAAATAGACAGAAAAATCCTTGTTGTTGTCTTTTTGTGTATGTGTGTCACATTTGTTAAATTGTAAGAATTATTTGAAGTAGGCTTAGGTAAATGTTGAAACATGTGAAAGGGACTGATTAAAATCGCATCAATCACGTCCTGTATCGATTTCTCAGAATTCAATGTGACATATTGAGGTGTTCTATCCACTTAGCAGCCGAAAACCTTACAGACACACAGACAAACAATTTAAGTTGCCCTTTTCACTAGCTACACCTGTTTTGATAAAGGACAAATAGTCCTTTATCAAAACAGTTGGAGATGAATGTTTTGATAATTAGTAAGTGAACAAGATGTCTATGGTTAGACTCTGTAAAGAAGGTCTTGTTAAAGAAACTAATGTGACCGATGTCAGGGAAGGAGAACATTGAGTCAAGTGTAGTCTGACGACAGCCGTTTGTTTCCTCTTTTGATGCGTGTTGCCACATGAGGTTTGCATGTCACAGAAGAACATTTTGTTGTTACTGACTTCTTACAATTTATGGTTGTTTTTTCTGGGGGGGGGGGGTTCAGGGTTCTATTCTGTTTGTTTGTTTTTTGTTTGTTTGTTTTTTTTGGGGGGGGGAGTTGACTTTCCTAAAGACAAAAGAAAACAAAGAAACTAAATTTTTGTGTCACAGCTTTGTGCTCTGTTATGCTTTTCCCTCAAGACCACACTGGGCCAGTGGAGGAAAGCAGAAGAACTTATTTCAGAGCCAGCTATGAAGTAAGAAGTTGCTTTCCCACACAGAGCAGCTAATGGAGAGGTCATGAGATATGACACCTTTACAATAAACACAGCTGTTTAGACATTCAGCCAAAAACCTTTAAATGTCTCCTCACTCTTAAGTCACACCCTTCTGTAGTTTAGTTATGCCTTCTAGTAGAAGGCCTGCCATAACACGTTTCCATGAATTAGGAATAAAAGCCTTTTCACTAAAAAGAACATTGCAGCACGTGTTGGGTTTGCAACGTTGTATCTGAACAAACCACATGACTTCAGGAACAATGGGACTTGTTAACTAACAGTGTGTCCACACGAATCTGTGCAGAAGTCATGCATGTGAATGTTTACAGAAATATCTCAGATTTATCAACATCAATTTAACATTGCTTCTGCTCATTATTTACAGTTTTCCAGAGTACCAAAAACCACAAAATGCTCAGAATTACAATTTAAAAAAATCACACAAAAAAAAACCAAAGTGGAAAGATGTAGGCTTTTACCTCTCCATCAATTTTATTCCATTCATCTGAAAAAAGAAACAAATCCCTTTGGGTATCTTAAGAGATCTGTGCTTAAATAAATACCTCACAAACGGCATTGGGTCAGAATTTTCTCACAACAGTATGGGAGACTGATAAAGTCATACAGAGAAGCATTAATACAACTTACTGGTTCCTAAAGCATAAAGATTCATGGATGCTTCATATTAAGGACTGCTCTGTTACATTAAAATACCAACACGGAACAATCTAAACATTCAGTGTGAGGACTCCATGAAGAACTACATGACAAAGCGATCTCTCCCAGGCAATGCAAAACTAAATTAACACTCCTAACAGCAAATGTAGAAGCCTTATCAGTTGAAAAATATGGTGTATATTTGTTTTTCTGCATGAAATTGTTTGCACAATTTTGCATTTTCCTACAAAACATATACCATAAGGCTACAGTCTTATGGTGTATGTTCACACCTTTAAACCACTACATTTTTCAAAGCATCTGTGATAAATTCTGATGGTAATTTTGTGTATCAAGCCTGTTTTTTGCTTGCTTAACCTGTTAGTAATCCTGATTGTTTAGCGTGTTGCAAAACACAGTCCAAGCAGTAGAAAGCTGAGAAATGAGTTAAGTGAGGACCATACAGTAAGAGTCTGGTTAGCTAGGAGTCAATGTTCTGTGGTGCAGGTTTGTGTTATGAATCTTAGCCCTACGACTGCGAGTACCCCAAAGCAGCATGATGATGATGAATCATTATTATAATGATGAACGTTGGAAATATTAATATAAGGCAAACCATTCATATTCATACTGTTGTGCTTTTGTGTACGTAGGTGGTGCTGGATTCCCAACTGGCTGCCATCGTGGTGTCCAACTTCAAAGAGCCATCTGCAAGCTTCAGAGGAGAAGATGCTGCAGTGTAAGGATAAACCCAGTGTAATTTTTTTTAAAATTTAAAACATACACTTTTTGTACAGTGTGCAAAAGTAAAAACTCACCCACCTGTGGTCACTCACTCAAACACAACCTGCTTTGCTAAACAAAACCTGTATTGGCTAGAAATCAAATAACTTTGTGTAAATATGAATTAAATCTGCAAGCAGCGATGACCAACACCTTACGACTTTCTTTGGCAAATCTGAGGTTGCTGCAGTCAGTCACCTTAAAACTGTAGCCCAAAGTGCATAACATGACATTTCTTGTTCTCACTAGGTGGTGCAGTGACCACCATCAAATATGACAGGAGAAATATTTTCAGGGGCGGAGCCTTATGAAACGTGGGAAGTTTGGTCCAGATTGGACGATGTATGTGTAAATAAGAGGAAACTATAATTTCATGGCGACTGGTTGAAATTCGCCGTGGTGCCACGGCCACGCCCTTTGAAGAAAGCTCAAAAGTGTTGCAATTTAATATGGCCCAGGTCTGTAGTTTAGACTGACCAAATATGAAGTTGATCCAATAAAATCCCTTGGAGGAGTTTGCAACAGTATAATGCCAGGAAGTCGCCAAAATGTCATCTTCAATTCAAAATGGCGGACTTCCTGTTGGGTTTGGGTCAGTGGGCTTCCAGACTTTACGTATGTGTGTACCAAATTTCATTCATGTAACTCAAACCGCATGCTGGTAGTACTACCATAGGTGGCATTATTGAACCATTTCCTACTTTGTACATAAGAAACTTCACCCGTTGCCTACTGGTGGTGGTCAGAGGGCCCGGTGGCGCCAGTGTCCGGCAGCCTCGCCTCTGTCAGTGCGCTCCAGGGTGGCTGTGGCTACAATGTAGCTTGCCATCACCAGTGTGTGAATGTGTGTGTGAATAGGTGGATGACTGAATGTGTAAAGCGCTTTGGGGTCCTTATGGACTAGTAAAGCGCTATACAAATACAGGCCATTTACCAAACCAATAAAATAAGAAATTTTGCGTGTGTTAGATCTGGTGAAAATGTACATGAGTTTTTTTTAGCATCTTTAAGTCCTCAAAAATGCAATTGATGACATAAAATAATAATAAACTGAGCAGATGCATTGGGCCTTAGCGTGTTTCATGCTAATTACAAAATGTGTCTGAAAGTCTGAGATCACTTGGAAAGTATGTGTCTTATCTAAGACTACAAACAGCTCAGGGAAAAGTAACTCATGACTTTCATTGCTCAAAATGTAAAAGAATATTAGATGTGCAGAGCACTGTTCTACTGTCTGTCTTCCAGGAAATGTCGTGACAACAAGTAGAGAACATTAACCACAGTAGAATAGGAACTTATAAATAAAGTGATTGATGATTACAGCTTTGAAAAATCAATAAGAAGTTCAGGGGCTGTTTTCTATGAATGACTTTAACCCAACTGTGCCTGCAGGATGTTACTAATGAACCAGTAAGTGTGAGAAATCGCTCTTGTTTGAGCTTGTTGCCGTGTGTGGTGTTGTTGTTGTTGTTGTTTTTGTTTGATATGTTATTTAGATTAATGTGAAATGGAATATTTGACCCATCGTAATGTTCTTGAACTTAAAAGTAATCTTGTGCTTTTCTTTTCAGATGTCAGCACTGCATTTACTAAAGAGTTTGTTCCCATCTCCAACAACAATCTTCTGTGGACCCTGACTTTTTGCAATGACCATGTTAAAGATAAAACTCCCTTAGTTCTGCTGCATGGCTTTGGCGGCGGGGTGGGCCTGTGGGCTCAGAATCTGGATGCTCTCTCCCTACATCGGCCTGTCTTTGCACTGGACTTACTGGGTTTTGGCCAGAGCAGCAGGCCTGTGTTCTCAACAGATGCAGCAGAAGCAGAGGATCAGTTTGTCGAGTCCATAGAAGAGTGGCGGGCCAGCGTGGGTCTGGAGTCTATGATACTTCTTGGTCACAATCTGGGAGGATACCTCGCTGTGTCATACTCCATTAAATACCCAGGCAGGTGGGTGCAGACAATGGGATTTCTCACATCTTACTGTATCATGACCAGAGATGGACAGTAACGCGTTACTGTAATCTGATTACTTTTTTCAGGTAACGAGTAAAGTAAAGGATTACTATTGCAAAAACGGTAATTAGATTACCGTTACTTTCCCGTAGGAACACTGCGTTACTAAAACCGTGATTATTTTTTTTTTTTTTTTTTTTTTTTCTGCGAGAATGTCTCATGACAGTGACGTAAGCGAGTGCGACATTCGTGACAACAGCTGTGTGCAGATCAACAGTGGATCATATATCGAGTGCAGGAGAGAGTATGAGCGTGCAGCGTTTAAAGCATGGAAGTACTGACCTTACTTTGAGTTTGATTCCATAAAAAGTGACAAAAACATTAGTGTCCGTTGTCTATTTAAAAGAGTGAGTGTAAACACAAAAAAAAATTTATGTGCTGGAATGTGCAGAAAATAAGTTTAAATGTTAAACAAATTTCTTCCAGTCAGAGAATGTTGCATATAATTAAATTTTTGCTTGATGCATAAAGTTAAAAGGTTTAAACTAATAAAACAAGTTTTAAAAAGAGACTTTTCCATTTGATTACATTTTGTATGATGGATTATGCAGAAAAAGTAGAATTGGGGCTTAAAGATCTATCGCTTTATCACCTATTCAGGTTGTAAATCGTGGTTTTAAAAAGTAACTAGGTAATTAATTACTTTTGAAAATAAGTAATAAGTAAAGTAACGGGATTACTTTTTGGGGAAGTAATCAGTAATTAGTTACTGATTACATTTTTCAAGTAACTTGACCAACACTGATCATGACCCACACTGTCTGACACAGAAAGGTGGCAGGTTTGTGTAAAATGTCAGGATCAGAACTGTAGCATAAGCTAAAGTCAGGTTTTAGTCTCTTATTATTATGATAATGCGAGTGTTTTAGGCACTCAATATAGGAGCTCACCTTTTCTAATGTCCATTGTTGGCTAGCAGCTCCTGTCATCTGCAAGAGTGGCTGAAACGAACAGAGTTAATATTGTAATAATCTTTGCATATCATCTCTAACTATTGTTTCTATCCTGCCTTTTGAGAGTGGTGTGTGAATGTTGGTCTGCAGAAGTGTCTGGGCCTCTTTACACCTGCTGCCTCACAGCAAACAGCAGGCAGATACTGTCAGGGACTGTTATGGAAAATACAGTGGAGCATTTAGCAGGACCAGCTTTTGGAGATGTGTCAGTGGACACAAGAAAACTGATTTATCCACACATCAAACAAGTTTGTGTCATAAAGTCTCATTTTCTGTCCCCAAGAGCAGCTTGTTGGTCAGATCAGCTAAAGAAAGCCATGTGTTACAGCTGAGAGCTCCAGTGAGGAAGTGGGCAGAGTGTTGATTGCTCTATAAAACCAGAATAATATACATTTGAATAATCCTTTCATCACTGCTGTAAATGGAACAAATGAAGTGGAACTTGCCTAGGAGGAGAAAAAAGCAGAGTCTGCAGTGAACACTGTTCTGAATAATGATTCTGCCCTTTTGCTGTTAACATGATTGTAGCAAAACATGCCAGCATGAGTACAGGATACAGTTGTAGCGGTGTGCCTTTAGGTGCTGGCAGCCTGTGATAACAGCAGTGTCCTCCAAAACGCTCTCTCCTCCCACTAGACTCTATCTCTCCTGAATCATCTCCTCCTGCCGCAGCTCCAGCTCGGAGCTTCCAGCATTAACCCGGCTCTCCCTAAGCGGCGCCTGATAAAATGTCCTCAATCCCTTATCACCCCTCTTCATCAGTAACACTGAAAATTCCCGCTTCCTGTCTTCTTATTGTTATCTTAGCGTTCCAAATGGTTTTAAGTTATAACTTCAGATGCTCTTGATCAGGCACATGCGTCCCCGATCTGTGCTCGTTGTCCCCCCCCCCTTCTCCTTGAACTTGATTCATATTGGGAACCACAACAATGTGCTCTCTGTACCAGTACAGAGTCCATTAAGACCATGACATGTCAGATTTAAATGGCTTATAATCACCTGTCAGTTTAGCTTCCAGCTGATTATGAAAATGAAAGTAAACTGCTTCATGGTGTCATGTAAATATCAGCCTAGCTCAGGGGTCGACAACCTGCGGCTCTTTAGTCCTTATTAGAGATGGCACGATACCACTTTATGTCCGATACCGATATCATAAATTTGCCGATACCGATATGAATTCGATAGTGTTTTTTAATCAATAAAATTGTTTTTTTAATATCTTGCTGCTTTTTGTATAAGTTCATACTCAAGTTAAAAAAAACAAAAAACACTAAAGCTATTCTGTTATACCTCTATGCAAAAAATACACTGCACCCAAAATATTTCATAGTTCAGCAATAATGATTAATCTAATGAACTTAAACCTACTCCATCCTCCATATTCTGGTATTTTAAAGAGTAAGCAACCTTCCAGCAAAAAAAAAAAAAAATGGGGAACCAACCCCCACCCTCCACCTCATGATGCTTAATTGACGTAATCAACTTCAATTTGATGCAGTGTGAAAGAAATGCAGAACAATTATTTTTCAAGAATAATTAAATAGATTCAACATCTTTCTTCAACAGAACTGCAGACTGCACAGATGGTACCTTCCCAAAGGAAAAAGTAGTATAGCTTACTAGGGTATATTAGACTTACTATATACAGTAATGGACTTCTATACATTTTACATCAGATTAAAACTTTGGGTGTAAGATTCAGATAATTATTTATTAAAAGCTAGACATTTTAAATGAGAATAAGAAAGAAAAGTATGTCTTTGTGCCCCCTTTTCCCTGTTAATGCCCTATCGGCCCCCCTGGCTAAACTTTGCTAGATCCGCCCCTGCACAGTTACTAGCCGTCAGCTACGTAGAAAAGGATCCTAGTGTAGAAAGTAATATTAAATAAATTCTAACAACAGCTTATCAAGGTTAAACGTGCTGCTGTTGTTCAGCCGCTTGTTTCCTCTTTCTGGCGCAAAGTGGGCAATAAACAAACAAGAGAGACGGACACCATCTCAATGGGGTTAAGATCAGGGCTTTGACTTGACCATTCCAGGACTCTCCACTTCTTAGTTTTCAGCCAGTCCTTGGTGGATTTGCTGGTATTCTTTGGGTCATTACTGTATACTAGTATTCTATTGTATATGTTGTATATCTTATTCTTCTGTTCCTCTGTCTCTCTTGCTGCATTGAGCATGTGTATGACAAAAGAATTTCCCTCATTAACAGATGGTTTCACATGTTCTTCAAGCACCCTCTGATACGCAGTAGAATTCATGATGGATTTTATGATAGTGAGCTGGCCAGGTCCTGCTGCAGCAAAGCATCCCCAAACTAGGATACTGCCACCTCCATGCTTCAGTTGGTATGAGGTTCTTTTCTTGGAAGGCAGTATTTGGTTTACGCCAAACATGTCTACTGTTCTGGTGTCCAAATAATTCAATTTTAGACTCATCTGTCCAAAGAACATTATTCCAGAAGTCGTGGTCTTTGTCTATGTTCGCTCTGGCAAACTTCATTCTGGCCTTTTTAATGTTTTTGTCCTTTAGTTGTAGGTCTATAAACAATTTATAACTAAAAGAGCAGGTTGACTTTTATTTTTGTTGTCTGGCTTACAGAGTAAAGCACATTGTCCTGGTTGAGCCCTGGGGTTTACCTGATTATCCGGAGACGACAGAACCAGACCGGCCCATCCCTGTGTGGATCAAAGCTCTTGGTGCCATGTTCAGTCCTTTCAACCCCCTGGCTGGCCTGCGACTGGTAGGACCACTGGGTAAGGTGCTAAACGACAACAAAGTACCACAGTGCTAAAAGCAAACCCACAACCGGACTAGCTTAATAATCCCAGGGAAATGTGTCCATGCTGTGGCACACCAAAATATTGGGGCAAAGCTACAACAAAAGTATCAGAAATGGAGATGATGAGCACGTGAAATTTCTTTTTCTTAAATGAGAAGAATGGAAATGAGAGGATGCAATATAATGGGTGAAGATTTTCACTTATTGTCTGGAGACAATAAGTGAAAATGTATGCAGTATGAAACTGGGGGGATAGTTTTATATTAGTTTAATATTGCAGTATCACAGCTAATGTTCTCTTTGCACACCCAGAAAACTAGGAACTGCTTGTTAAAGCAAGTGTGACGTGCACAATGTCATTCAGTAGAGTTTTCGTGTTTTTTGCTTTGACTTTGAAAGGAATTTAAGCCAAAACCTGGGCTCTCCCCAGTGTCACTAATCATGTAAAATGTAATGAGTACTCCTCATCTATTAATGGCTACATGCTTGCGTTTGACACCTCTGTCTTTCCTCGTCCCCTGCAGGTCCCACTCTGGTGCAAACACTAAGACCCGACTTCAAGAAAAAGTTCTCCCTCGTGTTCACTGACAACACTGTGCCAGATTACATCTACCACCTGAACGTGCAAAGCCCCAGGTCTGTCTTTCTCTTTTATTAATGCCACTTGTCTCTAAAATGGCCATGGAAGCAATTTCTTCATCACCTTTTCTGCTCTCATCCACGTTTTACTACCTGGTATTATGTTTTGTCATATCCATTTTCTGTCATGTGCTCATTGATTATCTTTTCCTCGTCTTGTCACAGTGGGGAAACTGCTTTTAAGAATATGACTGCGCCATGTGGCTGGGCCAAGAGGCCAATGTTGCAGAGGATTGACCAGCTGCAGTCTGATATCCCCATCACCATCATTTATGGCTCCCGCTCCAGCATAGACAGCATGTCGGCCATCACCCTCAAAAAGATGAGGCCACGCTCTCATGTGGACATCATAGTAAGTTTGTGTGTGTAGATGGATGGATTGATATCCCTTCAAAGTGTTTTTTTTTTTTTTTTTTTCTTCCCTCGAAAAACTTAAATTTCACAATACATTTTTAAGGAATAAATTGCCAAAAACAGTTTTGAAAACCAATTTTTAAAGTGAATTTCCTGGCAGTTATTTCATGGTTCAACCTTCAAAAAAAATCCAACTGTCTTTCTGAATTTGGGTTCCAGATCATCAGTGTGATGACATTTTTATAGACTTTCTAAACTTGTAACTAATTTCTTCACATTTCCTCAAAACCTGCTTTATTGCTAAGATTTATTTATTTTGTATCAAGCTTGAGTTTTCAGATCCAACTACACAGATCCAACCAACATCATTGGACAACAACTGTTCTGTAGTTCAAAGTGAACTGGTAATCTGTATATACAAATAGTAAAATAATACTTTTTACCTCAGACACACAGCTTGATATTTTAGGTCCTTGATGCTTTAGGCCAATCGGCTCTGAAATGACTCCTCTGCCTCCTCAGATGTGGTTTGACATATATCAAGAGTCTAAACTGCCCCACTGACATCCTGAAATATGTACAAAAGTGGTCGTGACACAGTTCCAACTCCTGGATCAAACCATGACATTCTCCCTGCTGCTGCCTGCTTGTGAGAACTGGATGAACCCAGAATCTCAATTTCTTTGTTTTCTTGTTTAGAAACATCAGGACTAGTTCATTACGTATGTTTGTTATACTTAAGTTTTTGAGATCGTCAAATTTAAATATTGGACAAAGATGACACAAGTAAACACAAAATGCAGTTTCTAGGTGTTTGTGTAAATAAAACTTACATGGCTCTGTGTGAAAAAGTGATTTCCTTCTAAACCTAATAACTGGTTGGGCCACGCTTAGCAACAACAACTGGAATCAGTTGTTTGCAAAGATGAGTGGGTCAGAATTCCTTCAGAGCTGTAAAAGACTCACCCCCAGTTATCGCAGAATTGTTGTAATTCAGCCACACTGGAGGGTTTTTGAGCATGAACCACCTTTTTTAAGGTCATGCCGCAGCATCTCAATCAGATTCATGTCAGGAGTTTGACCAGGCCACTCCAGTCTCTTCATTTTTGTTTTTCTTAAGCCATTCAGAGCTGGTTTTTGTTTTGGAACTTAGCCATGTCGGCTGGGCGGACTCTTTCTTATGGTGAAGTCATGAACACTGACCTTAACTGAGCCAAGTAAGGCCTGCAGGTCTTTGGATATTGTTCTGGGGTCTTTTGTGACCTCTTGGATGAGTTGTTGCTGTGCTCTTGGGGTAATTCTGGTTGGCCAGCCACTTATGTTAAGGTTCACCATTGTTAAGGTTTACCATTCAATGATTTTGCCATTTGTGGATAATGGATCTCACTGTGGAGATTGTGGAGTCCCACAGCTCTAGAAGTGGCTTTATAACCTTTTTCACACTGAGAGATCTCGATTACTTTGTTTCTCATCTGTTCCTGAATTTCCTTGGATCGTGGGGATGATGTCTGGCTTTTGAGGACCTTTTTGGCTACTCCACTTTGTCAGGCAGGTCGTATTAAAGTAATGTCTTGATTGAGAACGGGTGGCAGTAATCAGGGTGTGGCTAGAGAAATTGAACTTGGATTTCCAAAGATGTGATACACCACCATTAATTATAATGGGAGGGGGGGGCAATCACTTTGTCACACATGGCCATGTTGGTTTAGATTCCCCCCCCCCCTTTATAATAAACACCTTCATTTACAAACTGCATTTTGTGTTTACTTGTAATCTTTGTCTAATTTTTAAATTAGATCTGAAACATTTAAGTGTGACAAACATACAAAAACATAGCAAACACTTTTTTTCACACCAATGTTTATGTTACATGGCAATTGTGTACTGTGTAATGGCCTTTAGGACTAGGTGAGAGTTGTGGTAAGGGTTTGGCACTTAGGGGGGAAAAAAAAGGGCAGTTGCTTTCATACACCTGTCAAGTCTGAGGAAGACTGGATGAGCAGCTGCCTAGACAGGTGCAAAACAGACACTGAAATATTATGATATGCAAAGAAATTCTCATTACCACGGACTCGAGACATTTTAATTTCCTAACTGGGGGAAAATGTCCATTTTAAAAAAACAAAAACAAAAGAAAAACAAAACTAGAGGCTGCTGCAAACAAACAGTCACTATCTGACCTCTACAACAGTGTATTAGGGTGCCATTACATGTTAAAAAAAAAAAAAAAAAAAAAAATATTGATAATATATTATTATTGATTGAAAACAAAGTTGAAATTTCAGGATTAAAGCCTACAAGCTTTTTTGAGAAAAAAGTTGAAATGTGGAGAATTACAGCTGTTGTTTCAACACAAACTGTTCCTTCAGAATCTGTTTGAGTAATGAGGAAAGAAATGATGCCTCTTTTAGCACAGAAACAGTGCGGTGATCAGTACATGGATGTTGAAAAGAGTGCAGAAGAGCGGATTTGCACAAAATGAACTGGCTGGCTATGGTTACAGCCTCGTGCAATAAAGAGGATGTATGTTGTATCACAGGAGGGCTGATCAATTTGTTTCACTATATAAGTTTAGTTTATTTAAAAAAATAAATAAAAAATATTACTCCGTAAAAGTTGGAGGTTTCGGCTGAACCAAAAAAAAACATTTTGAGGCTTCATCAAATAAAAATCGCTGGACAAAAGACTGATTTGTTGGTTTTGTTCATGGGGTTTAGTTTACTTAAGCTTAAAATACATTTCTTTTATATAATTCATTAAACAAAACCTCTCAGTTTAGCAGAGTTCCACAGATTCAGTGCCTTAATTGCATGTGGAGCAATCATGCTTATGTGTATATTGACACATCAAAGGTAAATTTTTCTGCCATGAAGAACCGTGGAACTGACTGTATGGAGGCTTGAAATGAAACTGATTGATGCATGCTGTAAATTTGAATGTTACTTTCCATCTTTGTTTTATGAAAGCTATAAACCGGAGACGCAGCCCTCCTCGTTAAAATCATGACCTCCCTTTATGGCATGCCTTTATATAGTTTCCATAATTTTTAATTGGCTGCTTCCCTTCTCATTCTCTTCCCTTCCTGCAGACAATCCGTGGAGCCGGACACTATGTGTATGCCGACCAGCCTGAGGACTTTAACTACAAGGTCTTGGAAGCATGTAACAAACTGGAATGAAGGCAGAGACGAGCTTGAATGTTGAACTCCAGTGGGGGGGAAACGGGGACGGACATCACTCTGTCACACACTGTGGAACCTCAGAATCCCACTTTCCCAAAGGACCAAAATAAGTGTTTGCACATTAAAAATATTGCAAAGTGAACAGTGACCTGGTGTGACTCGTACATGTTGTATCATCTGACCAGTGAGTCAGCTGTATTCTTGGAAACATGGTGAATGGTGACTCTGAGTTGACATCACTGTTTGGGGCCTGTTGGCCTCCAGCTTATTTTGCAGCACACAGAATCTTGTGGCTGTAGCGTCACTTGTTTTTTTTCTTTGTTATAAAGGTTTTTTGAAATTGCCTCTCCCAAATGCAGTAACCTCAGTGTTAAGTGAATGCAGGTGATTATCACCTTTTAATACCATTTATAAACCATGTCATGTAAAAACTGTTGAAAGATAAATTATCACATATTTTTTCTATTTCTGTGAGATACTGAGAATGAATATTTTAGCATGCTTATTTCATAAATCCAATGACAGCTACAATAATAATGATATGAATATTAATATGATCATTTGAGTGATGTCTGACTGAAGCACAACGGGTATTTAGGAGTTACAGTTACAATGTCATGTATTTGGTGTCCCATGCATTGTGTTCAGCCTGTGGTTTGTGGTTTTTCCCATTTGATACAGATACAGAACCTCGGTATACAGGACCACTGCATCAGCAACAGGAAGAGGTTTCAGATGAATCTGCTTCCAATAATAGCATGTGTCCTCTGTAATGTGCTTTCCTGTCAAACACAAGTGGTTGTTTCATCTGCAATAACTGTGAATATCACCATAAACCCTCTGTACTCCTCCTGTTTTTGACTGCTCTATTTGCATAAGTTAGATATATTTATATAGAGACTAAAGTGGCTTCATAGTGTTCTGCACATTTGTCTTGCAAAAAATCCTGGAAGGAGACAAAAACCTCGTTGGCTTAGCATTAGGAAGGACGTCTGGTTTAAATTAAAAAAAATTAAAAAAAATCTTTCAAATTAAACGTGGCACTTTCTGTTGTGATGACCTCCTGTGAACAAGGGAGCAGCTGAAAGTAGCTTTATATTGGTCCATGTTATGGAGCGTATCATGTAAAGCAGGCAGTATATTCCATGTTATTTATAACAGCATAAAGATACTATAGATTTTCAGCCTGGCAGTGCGGATCTATACAGCCTTACTGTAACAGTGGCTACTGTTACAATATGCGATATTTGGTGTGCTCTATGGATTTTTGTCATAGACTGGGGTGGCTGTAGCTCAGGAGGTAGAGCAGGTCACCTACTGATCGGAAGGTTGGTGGTTCGATCCTTGGCTCCTCCAGTCTGCATGTCAAGTATCCTTGGGCAAGATACTAACCCCAAGTTGCTCTCCGATACGTCCATCGGAGTATGAATGTGTGTGAATGTAATTAGATAGCACTAAGTATAGATAAAGTGCTTGTGTGATTGGGTGAATGTGGCATGTTGTATAGAGCGCTTTGAGTGCTCCGAGAGAGTAGAAAAGCTCTATATAAGAATCAGTCCATTTACCATTTAAAAGACAAATGTAGCCACCATGACCGTAATTACTGGTTTTCAGATTTGCATTTTTTGGGGGGTGGGCAGTGAAGTGACCATATTTACAGAGACACACATACCTTCTAATGGTGGTAAAGTAACACACTTCTGGGGGGGCAGGGCTTTCAGCTGCACTGCTTCTTGACTTTGGAATTCCCTACCTCCTGATAAGAAATGTATCTGTAACATGCAACTTCTTTCGGTGCTTTGCTACTGGAAACTACTACTGGAAACTGCTACTGGAAAATAAGCGCCTTGAGGCGAAGCGCCTTGAGGCGACATTTGTTGTGATTTGGCGCTATATAAATAAAATTGAATTGAATTGAAATTGAAACTGAATTTCCCAGAGGAACCCACCCGAGGGATTAATAAAGTTTCATCTAATCTAATCTAATCTAAATATCACTCCCTTTTCTCTTTTTAAGTCTAGACCCAAAACTATGAGGTGCCGTAAGGGACATTATTACTGAAACGCTCTCACACACACTACTGAAATTTTACCTCTCACACACACTAATGAAATGCTCTCACACACACTACTGAAAAACCAAGGCCTTTCAGTTGAACAGGAAGTTAATTCTTGACAAGGAAACTGAAGGAAAAAGTGGTAGATTTCAAACAAACCACTACACAGATGTCTACTCAGCAACCTGCTAGTAGCCTAAGTGAAACAGCTGCATTACTTAACAAAATATTAGCCTCAGCATAAGTCGAAATTTAGAAAAGCAGGAGACGGGTATTATCCTGGTTATTTTTCTGGCATATGTGCTTTTTGTCTTTTTTAGCAAAGAAAAAAATATCTTAAAATCATCAATAAAACCAGGGAGAGAAGGCTCAGCATTCCTCCATTTAGCACAATGGATATGATATTTACTCAAAAGTATGATGATGTTAATAATGTCTGAGACACCCAATGCTAGATGATCCATATAAAAAAATTATGATGTAATTCAAATAGTGGCACATCATTAATATTTAGGGAAATCCAATTTTTTAAGTTGCACCAAATGCATTGTGTGATAGGGCATAGAAAAAAAAAGATGTTCTAGGGTTTCATTTTCATCAGTACAAAAAGAACACTGATCCACCTCAAAGCCAAATCTCTCTCCTTCTTTTTTTTGAAATTCTGCCACAGGATTAATTTTGTTTATTACTTTTAAGTGTGTTTCTTTAACTTTAGGCTATTTCATAAATTTTTAGTATGCTTTATCCAGTGTATATGAAATAACTAAATTAGAACCATGCAAACCATTCTGTTGTAACTGTGAAATATTTTGTCTTTGAAGAAACTACTAATAAATTTCTTATTGCATTTTTATCAAACAGCTGACATTGCCCTAGCAATAAAATTGGGAGCACTTATGAGAAATTATTGTATATCATAAAATTTTTAATCAAATGAAGCAGAGGCAGTGGGACCAGTTCACAAAATTTGTTATATTCTCTTTGAGAACAGTTTAGACAATATTTTTCTGAAAAGTCTGTGTAACTTAGAATGACACTGCTATCATCCAACAAATCTGTTATGAATATAATCTTTTTGTTTAAACCAGTCGCTCTTGAAAATTGATTTTTGATTAAGTGTTATTACCCTATTATTCCATAAGGTTGAATTATGGGGAGAAGTTGTGGGTAAATCTCATTTTCCCAAAAATGCAAAGTCTGTTTTGGAAAGTTTGATATCTTGATGGGGATTTTATTTACCTCAAAATCACATTTCAAAATAAAGTCTAATCCTCCTATTTTATTAAACAAGGATCATGGGATGTGGAGCTAATGGAGTCTAGCTGTGGCAGACAAGATTTTAACCATTTAATTCTAAGGGTGCCAACCAAAAATTCTAATTCTGGGGCTTTGATACCACCTTTATTGTATCCCTTCACAAGCTGAGATCTTTCAATGTAATGGGTGTTATTCCTCCACAAAAATTCGAATATATATATATATATATATATATATATATATATATATATATATATATATATATATATATATATATATATGTGTGTGTGTGTGTGTGTGTGTGTATATGTATATATATATATATGTATATGTGTGTGTGTGTGTGTGTGTATATATACACACATAGCATTTTCCCTTAAGCTCTCCTCATCAGCCCCTGTTACAGAGAGAAATGATTCTTGTGTGTTCCTGTTCACCAGCGTGCCTCAGTAGTTTCCTCTTGCAGCCACTAGAGGGCACTCATATGTAGAGGTGCGGCTCAGAGGCCAGCTCTTCGTTTTTATTCACCAGTATCTCCTCTCATTTCCATCTTTTCAGTTCATTTGCAGAAATCAGACATATGACAGCAGATATGTTTCCACACTGATTGAAGGGTGGGTGTAGCTCAGGAGGTAGAGCAGGTCACCTACTGATCGGAAGGTTGGTGGTTCGATCCTTGGCTCCTCCAGTCTGCATGTCAAGTATCCTTGGGCAAGATACTAACCCCAAGTTGCTCTCCGATGCATCCATCGGAGTATGAATGTGTGTGATTGTAGGTAAATAGCACTAAGTATAGATAAAGTGCTTGTGAGAATGGGTGTGATTGGGTGAATGTGGCATGTTGTATAGAGCGCTTTGAGTGCTCCGAGAGAGTAGAAAAGCGCTATATAAGAATCAGTCCATTTACCATTTACTGATAATTACAGAGGCAGTGCATGAGGAGAGTGAGGACTTGAGCTGTGAGATGGACTGACGATGTCAAGCAGATGTGCATTGTGTTTACCCCCATCTCACATCACTCCCTTTTCTGTTTCCTCTTCCTTAGATCCGGATGGAACATTAACACAGACATCGATCGTAAAAGACATCCTATCTGTTTTTATTCTCTCCGTGCTTTGATCGATATGGAGATATGGAGATAGGAAATATGCAAGCTCATGTGAAAGTATTTCCAAGTCATATGGAGCTGGTGAGGGCAATTTTGACCCACTCAGCTGTTTGCAGAATGACTGAAGTGGGTCTAATGAAGTTTCCTCTCTGTACCTTGAAAATGGGTGGAATGTCATTTGTTTCACTATGGAGTTTCATGGGGCTGTGCCCTTACATTAAATTATTACTAAGTATCTGCCTCACATTTGGATTATATTTGGCTCAGTTTGTTTCTTATATGTGAAACTGCATCCCCACCCACTGAGACAGTGAAACTAGAGCTTTTCTGGGTGGCTCATGAGTGCCATTAGTTGGGTATCAAGCAATTAACTTGGAGCACACCTCAGGCTACACACTAAAGCTACAGTAATGCCATCTTCTCTCTGACACAAGACCATTAAACACAACATGGCAAGGCAGGGCCAGTACAGACCTGTGAGTCACTCCACTCACTGAGAATATCCCACTGATGAATCACAGGACTGATTGGACTGGAGCTGGAGTTTTCAAACACTCATCTAGCCAAATCAGATGCAAGGAGGTGCACCATCATCAGAAAATCAGGTCCTATGCGAAGGCCGCCGATCCTCCCAATGTAAAAGCACAGCGGGAAGCAGGGACTTTATTCTGATGCCGAGGCCACTGAAGGAAGGCTTTTAGAAGCTGCTTGTTTTGCTGTGTCATGCCTTGAAGCTCCTCCGGCTGACAGCTGTCAAACAGCACATGCACGTCTGACCTGACCAATGTGTCTTTGCTTTGCAGGTTCAGACTTCATATGAGCCCTACAGGGGAAGAAAGAAGTGATATGAACACCCTATGTGCATCTCACACAGCAAATCCAAATAACTTACCGCAGTGCATGTTTTAAGCTGGTGAAATCAGTTGGAATGCAAGTGTTATTGCCTCTGCATGTAGAGCTACCTATAGGTTAACCACTAAGAGCTTATGAAGTAGAGTAGACGTGATCTATTTTTCCCTCACATTTCGTATGAAATTATGTTACTGTAATTTAGAGATAACAAGTTTAAAACTCTTTATGTTACCAAAATTAAAGAGTTATTATTTTCAGTGCTATTTTTTTTAATTGAAAAATTGTCACATCACCCAAGGATCTGTATTATTTTTGTACTGGAAAACAAAGAGAGTTTGAAGTTCACTTTGCAGGTCTTTATTTTTTTACACTGAGCACTTACACTTACAGGAGTTTGAGACTAGGGATGGGCTCACAGATCCATAATGAATCCTTATTCACTAAAAATAACAAGCAGTCCTCGTTAACTAACAAATAATATCTCTTGATGGTAAGTAATTTGCAATAAGTTTATCCCGTTCATCTGGATGATGCATTTTCACAAGTCAGTTGGATGAGTGAGGAAACATAGAATTCTTCCACTAACAGTGAAATGTCCAGATGAACAGCTGATCAACTTTCTGGGAACAAATGAAACAGTAGAGGTGGGAATCACCATACATCCCACGATACGATATTATCACAATACTTAACGCACGATACGATATTATTGCAATTTTTCGAGGAGGGTAGGGCTGCAATTCATTTTATCTAATATCAAAGTCTCACACTCAGTCTTTCTCTCATTTCAGTTTTATTGTTGACAAACTGAACGGTTTGTATTACAGTCTAGTCCAACTTAACTGAATGCAACCATCTGGTACAATTATAGCTATTCTGAACTATGAAATTTATGAAAACTATGCAGCCCATTCAGCAACTGAAGAATTTGAAAGTAAATTAAAACAAAATATAATTTTACATTAAATAAAAAAGTTTTAAACTTAATTAAAATAAAACATGTCTTAAATTAAAATAAGTAAACTGTCATGTTTATTGCTGTCAAAAAAAAGTTAAACACATTTGGACATGCTCTGAAGTCAGAGCACAAAAACCTTTTTTGTAACAAAATATCGATTTCTGCTGTCCCTGTATCGATACATTATTAGCAAACAAAATATCACGATACTACACAGTATCGATTTTTTCCCCCACCCCTATGAAACAGTAGAGCAAATGTTATGTTTTTCACTCTTGTTGTCTGTGACATATAACTTTATAAAATTCATAATCAAATCGTTTTTAAGTGATGACATAAATACAGATGTGACTGGTGATTTTAGTGTCAATTATTCATTACATATCATTGCTGGTAAACCTTTAACAATTATGTTTACATATTAAGTGATGCTTACTGAATCTGCAAAATAATTGAAGTTAACCCAAAAAAAGAAAAAGAAAAAAGAGTTAAAGGCCTTCCTTTAGTTACCTCTAAATTGAATTGGTGGATGGAAGTCTGTGAGTACTGGGAACTCACTGTCATGTTCAAGAAGCAAGTCGGAGGTGATTTGAGCTCTGGGAGCCTGTGTGATTTTTAGCCTGAATTTTTGTTCTTTTATTCTGTTGCTTGGTCTGAAGTTAAACAAGTTAGATGTATACATGTCTACAGCCCTAAATGTATTGAGTTGCTATCATGATTGGGTGATTAGATATTTGCACCAGTGTATGCAAAGTATTACATGGGCCAAGTCAAGATTTTAGACAGAATTACTCATGCAATTTATTTTCTTTATTTCTAGCATTTTCTGCATTAAGACACCACTAATCACATCAAATTAAATATGAAATAAGTTTGAAATAACAGTCAATAACAGTGGTGCAGGTTTACCTCAGATGGATGAGCACCCAACCATATGGTGCATGAATGACAGTGGACGGCCTGGATTCGAGTCCGACACTGAGGCCTTTGTAGTGGTTTTCCTTTCCTTCACTTTGTCCTGTAAATCACTTAAACTCTCAACTGCTCTTCCTGGTTCCGTTTAGGTAGGTTCATGTAGGTCAAGTCACCTGATGCAGCATTGAGTCACTCTGTTTCTTGGTCAAATGAGCCTTACAGAAGCTTGAAGGTGTGCTTTGTCTCAATGTCCTACTGAAAAAACAATGATGATGATGTGTTATCGCAGACAGCTGTGGTAGGCATGCTGATTAAGTGTTGCCTTAAATTCAGATTAAAATAACATCAGTAGCACCAGTACTACACAGTAGGACCCACACATTCAGATACCATCATCTGTTCACCTTCTCTGTGTCTCACAAAGACATGCCAGCTGGAGCTATAAAATCTCCCAGACTAATCACATCAAAGTCCAGATTTCCACTGGTCTAATTTCCTTTTCTTATGTTTCTTGGTACGAGCAGTTCTCTTCGTCTTATCAGTCGCCCTCGGTGAGTGTTTCTTTCCAGTATTCCACCATGAAGGCCTGATTCACACACTGTTCTCCTCAAACACTTGATGCTGAGATGCCACTTGAACTTTGGGAAGCACTGATATGGTCTCTAATCTAACGTGTTGTTAGCTCTTGAACCAAGAACTCTTGTTCTGTCCTCGACTAACCCTCACAAATGCCACTTTTGTTACAGTGTTTGATCATTTTTGCACTTGCACAGACCATACTACAGATGCCACCAGTTTGCTTTCTGAACCTGTTAAATGAAAAGTTGACAATCTCATAAACTGTTTAATATGAGATGGCATGTGCAAAGCTGTCAAGATAAACAATATATATTTCTTTAACAAATAATTCCACATGTTATTTTAAAGTGTTGGTGTTTTTTTATTTTGCACTCCATTGTCAAAACCAGCAAAAATAAAGAACAAGCTGTTGACTTCTACCATATTTACTGACTACAGAATCACACACTCACTAGCAAGGCTGCTGTCAAAGGGTAGCCCAGGTGTCCAAGAAGCCTAAAATTGCAGTTTGTCTAGTTGTCACTGGAGGCTGAATAATTTCTGCTTTCAAAATAACTTTACAGAGTGATTAAAAAAAAAAAACCCATAAGGAGATAGCTTTCTGCTAATCCTCACTTCAACCATTCTGGGTCACTGAACAAGACTGTGTTTGTGCTGTTGGTGCCTTTTGCAGCTTTTAATTTAATTACTTGAAAAATAATGTGTGTCTGAGTCGTACACACAATCCAAGAATTCTGAGCTTCAGTTCTGGTGAGTTTAGACAATAGCTGCTAGTTCGTAAGTATTAAGGTTTCTCACGTGATGCCATGTGGACATTGTTATAGAATTGTCTGCCATATTGGGGTGGCTGCTACAGCAGGAGGTAGGAGGAGGTGACCTGCTCTCAGGAGGTAGAGCAGGTCACCTACTGATCGGAAGGTTAGTGGTTTGATCCCTGGCTCCCCCAGTCTGCATCCTTGGATGCAGTCTATGCTTCAGATGCTAACCCCAAGTTGCTCTCTGATGCATCCATCCAGAGTATGAATGTAGTTAGGAAGTTTTTTGAGTACTCTTGAAGAGTAGAAAAGTACTATATAAGAATCAGTCTGTTTTACCATATTGTGGATGTGATACAACCACCAGTTGCCAAGGGAAAATAGGTATCCCCCCACTTGTTGGCAATGGTTTCAGGATGTTGCTGGTTAAACTATTGCTGAATAAAACTAGTTGCAAAGAAGGTGCTGCTCCAAAAACCTCCTTGTGATTGCTTTCGTTTCCTGTAATTTTTCATGTTTATCTGAGAATATTCACTAACTACTAGGCCAGTGGTAGTAAAACCTGAAAAAGTGTGAAATAGAAAAAGGTTTCCAGTCTGTCCTTCAAAGTAAAAGTAATGCATTTTGAAACATTTTTGTCAGCTTGACTTTTACTTTGAAGGCAGGTGTCCCCATTTCTGATTTGCGTTACACTTTTCACAGTTTCGCTGCAGTTGAGTAATTGGATAGTATGGAGGACCACAAGAGCCACGCGCATCGAAATAAAAAATCCTGTGCTTAATTAATGAATTGTAGAATAAAATCTGCATTTGTAAATTCATTTTTGAATTCCAATTTAATAAACTGATTTTTAAAATGCTTTTTAAGTCTTCATTTCAAAAAACATTTTCGAATTGCACTTTAATAAACTTCATTTCAAAAACCTTTTTTGAATTGCACTTTAATAAACTGCATTTCAAAAACCTTTTTTGAATTGCACTTTAATAAACTTCATTTCAAAAACCTTTTTTGAATTGCACTTTAATAAACTGCATTTCAAAAACCTTTTTTGAATTGCACTTTAATAAACTTCATTTCAAAAATCTTTTTCGAATTGCACTTTAATAAACTTCATTTCAAAAACCTTTTTCGAATTGCACTTTAATAAACTTCATTTCAAAAATCTTTTTCGAATTGCACTTTAATAAACTTCATTTCAAAAACCTTTTTCGAATTGCACTTTAATAAACTTCATTTCAAAAACCTTTTTCGAATTGCACTTTAATAAACTTCATTTCAAAAACCTTTTTCGAATTGCACTTTAATAAACTTCATTTCAAAAACCTTTTTCGAATTGCACTTTAATAAACTTCATTTCAAAAACCTTTTTCGAATTGCACTTTAATAAACTGCATTTCAAAAACCTTTTTCGAATTGCACTTTAATAAACTGCATTTCAAAAACCTTTTTTGAATTGCACTTTAGTAAACTGCATTTCAAAATCCATTTCCCTTTCCTGTTCGCTCAGGGATTAACATGTGGATTAGCAGTTGGATTAGCAGTTGGATTAACAACTTCATTTTAAAAATCCTGCTGCTATTCAAATGAGCCACACCGTGGGATGTAAGGAGCTCTCTGATTGGTTGGTCAGACACAGGCTGTCTGCCAGCCTGGATGTTTCTAGCTCATAGCTTCGCCCTGCTAAGAAGCCTGTGTGCTTGTACAAAGGCCGTTCGACCTCGGGATTTACACTTGGCTCGACAAGGATATGTGAAGAATGAAGGGACCCTGCAGCGAAACGGAGAGCCCAACCTCTGGCTGAGTGCCTGTTTACAAAGTATGACCACCTGTGAGGGTAACGTGCTAACGTGGCTAACGCTAGCATCACCGCACGTAGCCCCGTTATTTTAAGGTCATCTTAGCTTATGAAAGTTTTACGTCGCAGCTGTACGAGCTAGCTACGTGTTTTGTAAGCTGCTGTGCTCTTCGCAAATAAAGCTGGAAGCAGCTCAAACTATTAGAACCAGCACTGAGGCCCGTTACATTTATACAGTGTTAGAGCAACAGCTGCAGCCTATAGCCTTTAAACTAGCGATTAAAATGCTGACAGTAAACTCGTCAGTCCAGATGTTACCACATTACTTTGTAATACTTGTGAGTTAAAACAACTGAGACAGGCTGATTAAAATAACAGCTTTCAGTTCTCTCATTCAGCATATAAACACTGGAGATCACACTACTGATTTCAGCTCATTTAATATGTGAGTGCACAGATTCATTCTCAACTGGACATAAACGATGATCAAAGGTTGTATATATGATGAAGTCATCAAACCCCAGCCTCTAACACAGTGCGCTGAATCTTAGCTTTGAATGTCCAGTATATTCTCATCAGTGCAATCTAAGCATTCACTGAACCTACAGTATCTACACCTGTGTGGCAAATGTGTGGTAAAGCTACAGATAATGAAATTTAATTATTAATACACTATACGTCATGAGAAACGAAAGCTGAAATTGATTCAGTTTAGTACTTTTCTCTGTATGCTCTGTGATCATAAAGGCCTTAAATTCTGTGATATATACTGTAAATGATTTTCACAGAGGTCTTAAAGTACTTAAATCACTGCTGATAGTCTGGTTGTTTATATTTTCACATTTTTGTGTCTGTAGGGCTGTTTGATGACGGTTTGGACTCCTCTGGAAGATGAGGACACCCACACCTGTTCCATACTGCAGCCATTGATGGTGTTACGGCTCTGAGTCAGCTTTGGGACATCAGACACACACACTGGAAAACCAGCACCTGGACTTCATGCAGGAGAGACGGCCTCAGTGATGATGGATTAATAAGCAAGTTCAAACATTTCTGGCCTATTATCACTTAGATTTCTTAATCTTAAAAGTGAATGCATTTAAAGCAGGAACTGCACACCTAGCCATCAGAAGTGTGGCAGCATGAGTACTGTAAAGTTTTGTAGGGTCCTTGTTAAAAATTCCACAAGCACCACACATTTGTCATATAAAGTTCCATTTTTTACAGTACAATGTTGAAATTATAAACTATATATTCTAGTTGTCCACTTGTCAGTAATTTTTGAGTAAATGGATGTCAGTGATAAATCAGTGGTGATTCACCTGCAAATGTTTTTAACAAACTTTGTTTTTTGTAGAATTCCTCAGCAGCTGTGGAGAGATGCATTTGAATATCTTCTGGTTCCACTTCTCCTTACCTGGAAGCTGAGCATTGCTCATTTCTGACAAGGACATACACCTCAGTGCTTATCATGGGTGTTACATCCTTCGTGCAGCAATTCCAGAGAAAACAAGAGAGCAACGACCACTCATTAAGACCAGCCAGAAATCTGTCCCTTTCTGGCAGCTGTGGAAACTTCCAATAAGAAAGTTTGCATTCTTAGAACAATGCTGGATCATGTGTGATGTGTCATCATATGAGGATATTACATTTTGACCTAATTCTGCTCAATCTGTTTTGATCGTTGATCCAGTATTTCAGCTTTGTGTTGTGCTGCAAGTTTAAAACCCATTGTCCTCATGAGCACAGCATCTAACAACTCTCCTTGAAAAAGTCGATTGACTTTAACTGGACACAATGGTTTCCAGTGGGAGATATTTTCATCACTCATCCGTGACACTGGAGAAGTCACCTGAGTGAGTGATAAAACAATTTTCCATGGAAAATCCAGAGGGACTAAACTCTGTTGTTTCTTTGGGCTCTATTTCAGCTCTAGCAGCATCTCTCAGAAGAAAACTGTTTTCCCAATAATCAGATGAAAAAATTGAACCAGGTGGTATTCTCTGGAGTTTAAGACCAAGACTGAACTCAAACAGTGAATTGACATTAGACTGGAATTCATAAGATGAATAGAAATACTGCTGAAGCTGAATGATTCATTCATATATGATTTTTTTTTTCTCCAATTCACCAGGTCTGTATAGTTCAGTATGACTGTGGTACATGATACAAAAGAATAAATACAGAAGAATAAAAACTTTGTGAATAACTTTACTCTTCTTAAAAATAACTAATAAAACAAGTAAAAGTACAAATGTGTACAAGTTAGAGACTTCCTCACTAAGATTTTAATTGTGTGTTAAAGAGAAAGAGATTAGGAGGTAAAATAGACGATGCAGAGTCCATCATCACTGAGGCCGTCTCTCCTGCATGAAGTCCAGGTGCTGGTTTTCCAGTGTGTGTGTCTGATGGCCCAAAGCTGACTCAGAGCCGTAACACCATCAATGGCTGCAGTATGGAACAGGTGTGGGTGTCCTCATCTTCCAGAGGAGTCCAAACCGTCATCAAACAGCCCTACAGACACAAAAATGTGAAAATATAAACAACCAGACTATCAGCAGTGATTTAAGTACTTTAAGACCTCTGTGAAAATCATTTACAGTATATATCACAGAATTTAAGGCCTTTATGATCACAGAGCATACAGAGAAAAGTACTAAACTGAATCAATTTCAGCTTTCGTTTCTCATGACGTATAGTGTATTAATAATTAAATTTCATTATCTGTAGCTTTACCACACATTTGCCACACAGGTGTAGATACTGTAGGTTCAGTGAATGCTTAGATTGCACTGATTAGAATATACTGGACATTCAAAGCTAAGATTCAGCGCACTGTGTTAGAGGCTGGGGTTTGATGACTTCATCATATATACAACCTTTGATCATCGTTTATGTCCAGTTGAGAATGAATCTGTGCACTCACATATTAAATGAGCTGAAATCAGTAGTGTGATCTCCAGTGTTTATATGCTGAATGAGAGAACTGAAAGCTGTTATTTTAATCAGCCTGTCTCAGTTGTTTTAACTCACAAGTATTACAAAGTAATGTGGTAACATCTGGACTGACGAGTTTACTGTCAGCATTTTAATCGCTAGTTTAAAGGCTATAGGCTGCAGCTGTTGCTCTAACACTGTATAAATGTAACAGGCCTCAGTGCTGGTTCTAATAGTTTGAGCTGCTTCCAGCTTTATTTGCGAAGAGCACAGCAGCTTACAAAACACGTAGCTAGCTCGTACAGCTGCGACGTAAAACTTTCATAAGCTAAAATGACCTTAAAATAACGGGGCTACGTGCGGTGATGCTAGCGTTAGCCACGTTAGCACGTTACCTTCACAGGTGGTCATACTTTGTAAACAGGCACTCAGCCAGAGGTTGGGCTCTCCCTTTGCTGCAGGGTCCCTTCATTCTTCACATATCCTTGTCGAGCCGAGTGTAAATCCCGAGGTCGAACGGCCTTTGTACAAGCACACAGGCTTCTTAGCAGGGCGAAGCTATGAGCTAGAAACATCCAGGCTGGCAGACAGCCTGTGTCTGACCAACCAATCAGAGAGCTCCTTACATCCCCCGGTGTGGCTCATTTGAATAGCAGCAGGATTTTTAAAATGAAGTTGTTAATCCAACTGCTAATCCACATGTTAATCCCTGAGCGAACAGGAAAGGGAAATGGATTTTGAAATGCAGTTTATTAAAGTGCAATTCGAAAAAGGTTTTTGAAATGCAGTTTATTAAAGTGCAATTCGAAAAAGGTTTTTGAAATGCAGTTTATTAAAGTGCAATTCGAAAAAGATTTTTGAAATGAAGTTTATTAAAGTGCAATTCGAAAAAGGTTTTTGAAATGAAGTTTATTAAAGTGCAATTCGAAAAAGATTTTTGAAATGAAGTTTATTAAAGTGCAATTCAAAAAAGGTTTTTGAAATGCAGTTTATTAAAGTGCAATTCAAAAAAGGTTTTTGAAATGAAGTTTATTAAAGTGCAATTCGAAAAAGGTTTTTGAAATGAAGTTTATTAAAGTGCAATTCGAAAATGTTTTTTGAAATGAAGACTTAAAAAGCATTTTAAAAATCAGTTTATTAAATTGGAATTCAAAAATGAATTTACAAATGCAGATTTTATTCTACAATTCATTAATTAAGCACAGGATTTTTTATTTCGATGCGCGTGGCTCTTGTGGTCCTCCATATCATGGTGGGGGGCGGCATCACGGGCATCAGCAAGAAACCCCAAAACAAAAACATTTGCTCATACTCATGCTGCCCCAACATCATGCCAGCGCATGGGAAGCGCATAGGCATAGATGGCCACGGACAGGAATGATTCAGGGGAGAAGGAGGAGAAAAATAAGAACACCCCCAGTCGCGCTTCATCGCGCTCCTCCATTGACTTTACATGTAAACCTGAAGCTCTGGTCGCGTCTATCGCGTTTGGTGTGAACCTTCCTCAAGTTTTTGCTTTTTATCTCCTCCTGGTGGTAATGAAATTTCTGCATACAGTAATGTAACGTTTTTTGCCATGATACTGGGTTGGATTGCAGCAATTCTAGCAACCAAAGCTGATTGGGGAATGCACATTTTTCCCTAGCTGCAGGTGGTTGTCAGGTGGCAACACGTTCTCACTCCCAAAGCGTAACATTTTACGCTAGGTGACAAATCGTCAACATATTACGTTTTCGGCTACCCACCACGTTCCTAAATGATGACCTTGGAAAAATGAAGAAAAATGAGAAAATATGAGAACCGTATGGACTCAATCTACACATGTTCGCTCTTTTTCTTCAAATCGCTTAGAAACACGCTATTTAACATAATTAAACTCTTGGTTAAGATCAGGAAAAAGGTTATGGTTAGGGCTAGGGATAAGGTTAGGTTTAGGGCTGGAATACAGGGCTGGAACGTCTATTACCGCGGGAGCTTCATTGCACTGGATTTCGTCCATAACCCGCCGCGTACCATAAGAATGCCGAAGGTCTCCTTTTGCGTTCCTCAGGAACGCCGCGGGACGTGACAAAACGTCTGCATGTTACGCCTCGGGAGTGAGAACGGGCTGCAGGTGGTCAAGGACCAGTCTGCAGACCTGCATGACCACAAAGTAGATTATTTGGTGAATCTACTTTGTCATCATAATTGCCAAATGTCCAAAATGGCAGACAGACAAGTAAATGTTGCTTGGTCTGCAAAACATGTCTGCAAAGCCTCAATCAGTGTCTGTGTGGTACAACAATGTAGTTTGAAGTTTTACTTGTTGGTACACCATCTATCTTAACCAAATCCCACAGTTTTTCCATTAACATTGAAAATTCTCCCACCCTTCCCTCCCCTCAGGTTAAGAGTTTGGGTGTCATACTTGATAATACTCTTTCATTCCAGTCTCACATTAATTACATAACCCGGTCTGCATACTTTCACTTACGTAATATTAACCGACTCCGTCCCTTCCTTCCTCCCCATGCTGCTGCCATCCTTGTCCATAGTCTTATTACGTCCCGTATTGATTACTGCAATTCCCTCTTATTTGGTCTCCCTAAAAGGTCCCTTCATAAACTCCAACTCCTTCAAAATTCTGCAGCACGGGTCATAACCCGTACCCTGTTAAGAGCTCATATTACCCCAGTTCTTCAGCAGCTTCACTGGTTGCCCATAGAAGCCAGGATAAATTTTAAAATCTTACTTCTTACATACAAGTGTATCCATAAATCTGCTCCTTCATATTTGTGTGACCTGCTCAATATCACCACTGTTTCCCGCCCTCTCAGATCCTCATCTGCTATTCATCTTACTGTTCCGTCTTCACGCCTTATTACTATGGGGAACAGAGCTTTCAGTTGCTCTGCTCTTTGGCTCTGGAACTCTCTTCCTCCAGCCATAAGAAATATTGACTCCCTTTCCTTATTTAAGTCACAGCTCAAAACACATCTGTTTAAACTGGTTTATTCGTTTTAGTGCTGATTTTATCTGTTGTCAAGCTCTGTTTTGCAATTTTAACTTATTTGCAAAGCTCTGTTTTGCAATTTTAACTTATTTTATGTATTTTATGACTATTGTTCCTTTTATTAATTTTGTTCTTTGTAAGGTGACCTTGGGTTTCTGAAAGGCACCCCAAATAAAATGCATTATTATTATTATTTATGGATACAGCTTGCTAACCAAGCTTGATAGTGTTAGCTGATACCTTAGCATTCCAGCCTCTCAACTACATATCATTATTTCTGGCTTATAGTCTGACTACCCATCAGAACCACTGGCGATCCCTGTAGGAGACACTGAACACATGTATGGAAATTAAGTTTTTGTAGAACCCTTTCTTTGTGGCTTTAACAACACAAGATTTAAAATTTAACAAAAACGTTAGCTTTAAATGTCCAAGATTTACAGCAGCCGAAGGACAAGATTTATTTATTTTTTCACATATAAAAATATGGCCCAAACTTAATGTTCAGATTTACAGTCTTGCTGATTTTGAAATGCGCTTCCGCTAAAACCATGCATTAAGAGAAGCATTAAGGCTCTTTTGGGGCTTTTATAAACACATTCTTTATGTGTGCTTTTCTGTAGAGTTTGCATGTGGGAATTAGATACAATTCATAGTGTTTCAGTGTTAAACATGGAGCTGCCAGGGGATACATGAAAGCATTAGAATTAAAAAAAAGAAAAGAAAAGAAAGAAAACAGAAAACAAACAGTCTTTGGAAAAGCAACCAATATTAACATTACAAGAGAAAAAACAAGGTCACATGAAATTAGAGAAATTCAGCTCAACTCTGTTGGGCTACACGTTGATTTCATGCAGACATTTGAATTTCTGCTTAATTATGATGCAACAAAAACAAGTGAAATGATTCTTTGAAGTTCTTAGACAATGAAGAGATTAAGAAATTAAATGAAAAAATTAATAAATAAAAACGTTTCAAACCTAAAACAATATGAAGCATGTTGTCGTGGTAACCTAATAAAGCATCCTATTCTTAATGATACCATTTTAAGCCCTCATCAACTGAAACCAAGCACTGCTGGTGCAAACACAGGTGATATTATTTAACTGTACTGAAAAAGTTATGATATGCGCTGATCTCTTTTGATTGAACATTTTGACTCTCTCTCAGCTGCCCCTCTCTATTTTAGATGGATTACTCAGTTCGTCTACGTATCGTTAACCTGCTAATTTGTGCTACTCTTGATAGATTACTTTGCACTATTGAAATGGCTCTTTCTCTGTTTATAAAACATGTATGCATTTTTATGCACTTCTGACCTCACGGTGCATTGAGAACATTTTGGTCTATATAAAAGATGGACATAGCCACCATGGTGTGACCTGCTGGTAAATGAAGTTTCAACACAAAAAAATTATCCGTGTGCCCATCTGAATATAAAATTGCAATGATTTTTGCTCCCTGTTGGCCATTAGAAACAATTCAGTTTAAGGACACTTCTACATTTTTCAGACTTCAGCTTTTCTCTAATAGAGTCCATGTTCGTACATTACTTTTAATGAGACACTGATATACTCTGAGTCACTATTCATTTTAAGACCACTACAAAATTGTAAACTCACTATATAGGCATAGTCTAAATAAATGTACAATGTGTAGACTTTAGCTGTTAGAAACAATCCTTAAACACACCAGTGTCATGGAAAATATGGTAAAAGAGTAGTGCTGCACACTGTGGCACTGTTTTACCTCAATAAATGAATCTGCTTCTAAATATACTCGTCTCTAACAATGACTGGGACTTTGATTGTGTCCTGATATGAGTAAGCGGAGGAGGAGGAGGAAGAAAGGGAGAGGGAGATGGAAGAAGAGGCGGAGGAAAAAGACCTTTACTCTGGAGCACAGACCAGGCCAGACCAGGCTCATCTTGTCTGGGTTGCTAGGAAACCAGCAAGGTGCCTGATCTAATTTATTAAATTCAGCCTCTCGCCTCCTCTATATCTCTCTCTTTCTCTTCCTGTGTCTGTCTCGCTCGCTCACTTTCGGCCTCCATGCTGCTTTCCCTATCTGTCGTTATCTTTCCCACCCTCTAAGGTGCTTATCTCCCACCCCTCCCCTCCTCTCCTCACTCTTCCTCTGTTCCCCCTCACTCTATCAGACGGTCCCCAGCTTCCTGTGTGTGTGTGTGTGGCTGTATCTTTTACTCTCTCTCCCTCACATCCTCCCTCCACCTAAGACCTCTGACAGCGTATCTTCTCAGGCTTGTGCAGCAGTGCCACCCCCATATCTTTCACACTGAGCCGTGAGTACTGCCCTCAGGCAGGCCAGACCTTCTGTGACTTACCAAGCACACAACACATGCACACATGTAAACACACACACACACACACACACACACACACACACACACACACACACACACACACACACACACACACACACACACACACACACACACAAACACACAAACACATTACCATTTAGACTGCGACTTTGTCTTAGTTTCCTCTTGCAGTCTGGATTCATAAATGCTGATGCATCAGCCTCTCACTGCAAAGCACTTTGCTCTGCTTATTGCCAGAATTATTCACCGACGCCATTGCTATCTACAACTCGATCAATGGCTGTTCGCATTTCAGATAATCAATAAAGGAGCGGGTGTACACACAGAACACTTTTGAATGCTGTTGCCAAGGAAGGGTTTCACAGGCATTCAAAGGTATATAAGAGTTAAGTAACTACTAAGTACAACTACAGCAAGTACTGCAAAGTAATAGCAGGATGAAACGCCATTTAAGGTCCTCTACAAAAATTCGACACGTTCTCACTCTGGGGTTTCACATAATTTTGTTTTGTCAGATGCTGCCTGCATCCCACCATTACACACTCTTTTGATGCTCCAACTACAACTACTAATAGCAGCCCCGTTTTAGAGACCTATCAGCCAGGAGAGCATGGTTTGGGTACTATTTAGACCTTTACGTTTTGCACTTTTTAAAATACTTTCTGCTTTTCATTTCAGTGCTAAGTCACTAAAAACCAACAAGTTAAGTTTAGGTTCTACAAAATAGGCATGGACCCATCCAATACACAGTATCGGTATTGGTCCGATCCCGACCTAAATTACTGGATTGGATATCAGGGAGAAATAAAAAATGTAACGCGATCCATTAAATATCACAAAAGATCTCACAAAACTTGCAACATGGTGTAACCAAGGTAGTGACCATGTGACCATGTTTGAGGATTATGCGTCACGTGATAGAGCTGCTGTTGCGTGCGAGACCTGTTGGCGGTCTGAAGTTCAGACTGAAAGCATCTGGAGCCTCGCTACACACTACCAAACCAGCTTTTAATATCCGAGCAAGCTATCCCAAAGAAGCAAAGCAAGTGTGTAAGTTCATGTCATTGCTAAGTCTGACCGTACAATGATAGACTCACGTTTTACTTTGAAAAAAACTGTGTTGCAGGCTAAACAGTGGTTCAAAAAACAAAAAAACAAAAACAAAACCAAAAACCAAACAAACTATGAAAAACACTTTTTTCATACTTGTGTTAAGTTTTGTATAGAAATTACACTAGACTAGAAATTCAGTCTCAGGTTAAATGTGATAGAAACAGCTCACATCCATCTTGATAAAAGATGAGTGTTGTGAAGCCGTGTTTGCATTTATTTGCACTGCTTTCCACTCTGGATGTCTATTTATGTTAAGCTTTACGTATAAAAGGGTCCGTTCTACCACTTGTTTTTTTTGTAGTTGTTGAATAATAACTTTATTTTATGCTGATATTGTAATTTTTTTTCAGAATCAAAGAGTTTTTGAAATCTGCATAAAATTGCATTTGAAATTATTTTTTGAATAGTACTTTAAATACTTAGATTTAAAGCTCTGCTAAAAGTTTAAATAAAAAGATGAGTATTGCTAAACTGCAAAATATTTTAGGTGCACTGTATTTTTTGCATAATAGAAGAGCTTTAGTGTTGTCTTTTTAAATTTGAGTATGAACTTATACAAAATGCAGCAAATATAAAAAAAAAAAGTCTTGATTATAAAATAGACTGTATCGGATTCATGTCGGTATCGACAGATATCCAAATTTATGATATCGGTATCGTATCGGACATAAAAAAGTGGTATCATGCCATCTCGACTAACTGTTGTAAATCTCTGGGTCTCTTCCACAGTGTCCTTTGTCTTGTCTCCCCCCTCTCTAAAACCTAGCTGCCACTGTCTTGCCACTATTGCCAAGTGGGGATTTGGCACTATGTAAATAAAACAGATTTGAAGTGAAGTGATTTTTTTTTGTCATCCACACATCTGACGTGTTTCCTTAGATGAGTTTAAGTCAAATTCTGATTTTTCTGATGTGTGAAAAATGAAATTTTACTGTATTAATTGTTTAATTAGTTAATTAGTTGCAAGGCCCCCCCCCCCCCCCCCCTTTTTTTTTAAAGGTAACCTCTTAGTTATTTTGCCATTACATTAGTTTTTGGGTTTGATGTGGGGCTTACACTGTTATTTTATATATATGTATAAGTCATTCTTGTAGAGAAAAGAAGCTGAATGAGTGCATTTCCAGTTTTATGTTTTAACACAACACTTAAAGTTCAGCCTTCAGTTTCAACCTTGACCTTGTTTATAGATGACCTTATCCCTACCCTTACTCTTTCCATGTGCAACAGATTAGATGACATTTGACTGTGACTTACCCTAAAAGAAAAGGAGGAAAAGCTATCAGACTTCCCCGAATGGTACAGCTACCTTAAAATAAATTTCACGGTGTTGACAGAATGTCATCAAGCTGACTGGGCTTTTGAATCAACTGGCTGTAAAAAGGCTGGATGCCTGTTTTTATGAGCACTTTCAATTTGGTCATGAAAAACCCAGAGGAAAATGTAAACTTGGGGGAATCTTGCAAGAGTACATAACTTGACTGACGTGTATTTATTTTTTAAATATTTTTTAAAAATGTATTTATTCATTCATTTTACGAGCACAGTGGAAAACTATTTGTTGTAGTTGGTCACTGGTCTTGCACACATTTCTTGCACACATTTCAGGAGGGATTCTGGGCCACTCCTCTGTACAGAAATTCTCTAAATTCACAGTTCACATTATTTGACTATTTTCAAAGATCCCAGTGGAAGAAAATGGATGGATGGATTTCCAAAGATCACAAACCATCAAAAAAAGGATTTAATATACAGAAATATCCAACATTACTGCATCAGTGTGGTGTGGCATGTTGGTGATCACCTTCTGATTCTGCTAATTTGTTACTGAAGCCCAGGTTGTCTTGATAATGGCCTCCAGCTTATCTGTATTTTTGGGTTGGTTGTTTCTTATCCTATTTTGACAATACCCCACAGTTTCTTTGTGGGGTTCAGGTCAGGAGTGCTGCCTGGACTATCAAGCACAGTGATAAAAAACAAACATTTGGTAGCTCTGTGGGCATGTCCTGTGTTAAGTCCTGCTGAAAAAACAAACAGGCACCTCCTTAAAGCTTGTCAGCAGTGCTTTAAAATCTCCTGGTACATGGCTTCGTTGACTTTGGATTAAACAAAGTGGACCAGCCACCGCAAACACCATTAAGTGATACAGGTCCCCAAATCATCCACTCTTCGTCCAGACTCTAGGACTATCCGTGATTCTGATGGTCCGTGACTAGTACTGAATATCCACAGTGACAGTGTTTGAAGATGCCCTCAAGGGAGGTCCTGGTGTAGTGTGGCTTAAATGTTGGAACTTGTGTGGAGACTCCGATCATAAGTATGAAGACAGGTATGGTCCTCGTATTGGTAACCCTCAAAGCAGGATGTGGTCTGGTGTTAACCAAAGCTCTGGAAGTTCAGCTTCCACCGGGCCATCTGACCACCACCAGTAGGCAACGCGTGAAGTGTCTTGCCCAAGGACACAACGACCGAGACTGTTCAAGCCAGGGCTCGAACCGGCAACCTTCCGATTACAAGGCGAACTCCCAACTCTTGAGCCACGACCTAGATGAATACAACAACAAGAAAAACACACAAGGGTCTCCACTGAGTGTGACCTTACATTACATTTAGAGCTGAAATAGCTTTATTGCCCAGTCTCTGAATCATGGCAGAATAATATGCACATAGTCCATGACCTTTCTTAAAGTTTGTCTTTAAGTGCTGCAGCTTTGGGAACTGGTATTCTATTCAAAGATCCCTGATAGTAGGTGGTGCAGTTGCAAATATTTAAAGAATTGAGGTCTGAGTATAGTTTTAATTCAGTGATGCTTAATCATCCACTTAAGTAAGCAGGTAAGCATTTAATTTATACTGAGGTAACATCTGGATGCATTTTGTTCTAACTAGCACAAACCAACAAACCCTCGTAACAAACAGATGCTTGCAATGCTTCCAGATGCTTGTTTCGAACAAGTATCAAAGTATATTGTGACTGATCACTGAAAATCTACACTTCATCCTGTGTGACTATTGTGTGGAAAAATCTGAGTGAGTAGAATACAAATTTGATGTCTAGTGAGCTGATGAGGTAACCCATTACAGTAGCTCTCATGACAGGTCTCACACACACACACACACACACACACACACACACACACACACACACACACACACACACACACCTCCTCATGTGCCTTCACAAAGAGAGTCTGGCATGTTCCTAATAATCGGAACTAAAATGTAAAAGATGAACAAAGCAGCATCGGTGAAGTCATCTTCCACAGGAAAGAAGACAGCGGTCACCCACTGGGCTAAATGCAGCTCTTCTCATCATCAAGGGTGTAGCTGATTGTGACCTCAGCTGAATGAGATCAGTGGCATCGCGTAAGCCCACAGTCATCATTTTGCCAGCGTTGACACAGCAAACTAGGGATGCTATAGCAGATTATCCAGAGGATGCAGTTAGCCGTTCACAGCCCCAGATGAGATGTGAAGCCTCACAGTGTGAAACACCCTGGAATGCAAGACCTCTAAAATGCTTGTTAAACCAGAAATTTTATCTACCCCTTCACCTATTCCATCCCACTCCGCCTTGTTTCTCTGTGAATCATCACCACCCCTAGGTGCTCCTGTGTGTGTATGACAGAATCAGAGAGTGATGAAGAAGAGAAGTAATACCCACCCACTGGTGTAATGCCCCCAGGAAAACAGAAGCTTGAACAAAATTGGAATAAGAAGATGTACTATCCTGTGTGGGTGTGCTTCCATCTGTGTGTGTGTGTGTTTGCTTTTGCTTTCATGTATTCAAGTGAGTATTTGGAAATGTGAAAGGCATAATGTAGGAATTTAACTTTTTCACATCTTTATTACTGATGCTTAGTGAAGAGAGTGTGTTGAGAAGATGGAATGAGTACTTCGAGAATGATGAACCTATGAA